>NC_068992.1:36615878-36632027 GCF_001194135.2 Octopus bimaculoides | reverse complement strand
ATTTGAAAATGATACCAGGCTTACCATCCCTACAGGAAGTGCAAAAAATCGTGCTAACTGGAACGACTCATGTACTGAGAAGAGCATTATCGCTGTGAAAACAACATCCATTCATGATTTTTTTTTTTCTTAAATACATGTTTTACCTGTGAATTTGCATGTGTAAACTGGGAATGCATGCAACGTGTTTCTCTGCCCTAGGTGTACGGAAAACACTCGGCGAGAAATGGAAGAAAATTTGAAGAAAGAAGAAAAAACAACAACAACATAATAATAATAATAATAATAATACTGATGTCTCGCTTCGGTCACAGACCATCCAGTGACGAGAGTTCTCAAAGAGCATCCAGTGATAAAAGTTAACTATCTCAGTTAAGTCTCACCACTCATTCCTTTCTCACCGTCTGCCTCTTTTTTTCCTTCCTCGACAGTAAGAGCAATACATGGCCAAACAACCTCTTTCTTCTATCTGTGATGATATCTTAAGTTCTAATGATTTTGTTTGTGGTGTGGTCTCGCTGAGTGATCTTCAGGATAATGCTAATTTATCTGCGATAAAAAAAAAGGCATTCATCATATTGCAAACCATGTTCGCCCGTCTTGGTGGATCGCATGCACACAATGCCGTTGGATATGTATTGATGAAGTTTTATCCCTTGGCGTGAGAAAAGATAAGCATATTGGTTTCAATCGTTGGAAAACTGCCATCGCTTTGCCAAGTCTAGTTCTAACATCAATTTCTACTTCTCCATATCTGTCAATGTAACTGCCTAAGTATGTAAAAGAATCCACAAATTCAATATTTTGTACACCTAGGTGTTTTTGTCGATTTTCACCTCCGTATAAAGCGTTTGTCTTTCAGCAGTTGAAACGGAGACCACGTCGGGTGCTGAAGTCACAAACACTTGCTGCCTTCTCTTGCATGATTTCAGGAGGATCATTGAGCTGACTGATATTGTCTTTAAAGTTAACATTCATGAATCTCCAGCTTATCCCAAACGTCGAGATATTCACGGACCGTTTTGTAATAAAGTTAATCATTAGCAAGAACAAAAACGGCGACAGAATACACCCGTGAAAACCGCGAACATGGCAGTGTTTTCGCTTTTGATTCTGGCACAGTAACGAGACTTTTGGTACAGCGAGCACATGATGTTGACAAATTTTGATGGTACTCCGTAGATCTCGGCGATTTCCACCCGCGGTGGACAATATCGAAGACTTTCTTAAATCGATAAAGTTGACTGTGAATGATTTCCAAAATTCTCGACCTTGTTCAGTAATATTGTGAAAGATGAATATTGATTTGTTTTATGCAAGATCTCTCTTTTGGACACCCACTTGATGATCCTTGAGGTCTTTATCTACTGCATGGGTCAAACGGTTCAAAATGATATTGCAAAATACCTTGTCACGAATAGACAACAAGTTTATTCAAAGCCAATTTTTGTAGAAACGTAAACATTCTTTCTTGGGCAGGGTGACGATCATCTACGCTTCCAGTCTTCAAGGACTTCCATATCATGCCACAACACGTTGAAAAGATGTGTGAATTTCTTCTTTACTATATCATCTCCATGTTTTAGTAGCTCTGTAGTCTCCTCACCAAGTCTCCTGCCTTGTTCTTTATCTTCCTCATACCATGAAAGGTCATCGATATAAATACCTCTAGTTGATCCACCATTTTCATTTTCGATTTCACATCCCGACACAAACTCTCAAAAGAAAGAAAATACGAAGAACTCAGCTACACTTTGCCCATAGATAATTTAATTAGTTTGAAATCTTTTGATTTGGTTCCAGTCTATTTCACTCGATGACCTAAGTTCCGTTCAAGATAAATTGACACCCAAAGATTCTTCACCCACAGTCAAATTATACTACCAACACACATTTTCTAATCTATCACTTCACTTAAGAGAGGTTAGAACCCCTCATCCTGACAGACAAATATCAATTTTATTCACCATTTCTACCGCTCATTTCCCTGCATCCACGCACTACCAACAAAAAAAAAAAAACATGTCCCTCGAAATTAGACCAGTCACAAACTTTACTCTACTATCAGTCCAATTTGTTCCCTATATTTCCTCATATCTCAAAGATTCGCAGTAAGAAAATTCCTGTTGTAGCTGAAACTACTAGATATCAAGAGGCTTTAAACTTTCCAGCATCCATCAGTAAATCTTTACAAGCGCATTTGGTAAAGTTTGATGAGTATTGAATATACACAAGACTTGAACGCTGTCTATCTATCTATCTATCTATCTATCTATCTATCTATCTATCTATCTATCTATCTATCTCTTTACACGCGCGCGCGCGTATATGCTCTCACACAGACTTTTCTCGATAATCCACAGAAGTTTCATCATGATGTTGGTCTTTTACCTTGTCTTGTGTAGTACTAAGATGAATCATAAATATTCTCCCGAATTGATTGACATAATATACGTAGAATGAATATATATATATCTTTTTTATTTCATAAACGTCATGAGACATACGGTTTGTCAAATTTTAGAGTTTTGATTTCGTAGCAGTCTGTCAGTTGGAATTAGAATTTCTTATAAAATAATCCGAAAGAAATCGAAGGCCGCAGGTCATTGTACATCACTTTAAAATATTGGTGAGCAATCATCTGATAGACGAATATTATCAGACTTATCATGTGTGACAGTATCTTTTATCTTTTACTTGTCTCATTTATCAAACTACGATCATGCTGGAGTACCGTCTTGAGAGAGCGGCAAAGCCGACCTCGGAGGAATTTGAACTCAGAATGTGAAGACTGACGAAATGCCGCTAAGCATATTGCCCGACATGCTCGCCGACTTAATAATAATAATAATAATAATAATAATAATAATAATAATAATGATGATGATGATGATGATGATAATCCTTTCTACCATAGACACAAGGTCTGAAATTTGCGTAGGGACGACCAGTCGATTACATCGATCCCAGTGTTTCACTGGTGCTTAATTTATCGACCCCGAGAGGATAAAACGCAAAGTCGACCTCGGCGGAATTGGAATACAAAACATGAAGACGGACGAAATGCTGCTAAGCATTTTGTCCAACGTGCTAACAATCTGCTAGCTCGCATCCTTAATAGTAATAATAATAATCCTTTCTAAGGCGGCGAGCTGGCAGCAACGTTAGCACGCCGGGCGAAATGCTTAGCGGTATTTCGTCTGTCTGAGTTCAAATTCCGCCGAGGTCGACTTTGCGTTTCATTCTTTCGGGGTCGATAAATTAAGTACCAGTTGCGTACTGGGGTCTATCTAATCGACTGGTTCCCTTCTCACAAAATTTCGGGCCTTGTGCCTAGAGTAGAAAAGAATAATAACCCTTTCTACTATCGGCACAAGGCCTGAAATTGGCGATGGTGGGGTACCAGTCAACTTGACTGGTACTTAATTTATCGACCCCGAAAGGATGAAAAGCACAGTCTTTCGGGGGAGAATGAGAAATACCGCAATATATTTTGCCTGGAATGCTAACGACTCAGCCAGCTCACCGTCTTATTACTACTACTACTACTAATAATAATAATAATAATAGTCCATGACCACAGCATTAATTTGCTTGCTCCATCTACGCTGTGTGTGGTGGTCACTTTCTGAATATTGACAGACTGGAGCCGGACCAGAATCTCTGAGCATGCCAAGTGCAACACTGTCACCATCAATGGCTTCAATTTCATTATCACCGTTATTCAGAACCTATTTTGTTTTCATTGTCATTCATATGAGGTAGTGATTATCAGGTTGTGCAATTACCAGTGTCTTTTGAAACAGCGCCTTGTTGCAAAGAAAGCAAAGATGGTAAGACACAACCAAAGAATAAAGGGTTACCAGCAGAATAGGTTATTCAGAGTAGATCAGAAGAGATTCTATAAAGAAATAAACGGAGAGTGTAGAGTTGAAAAGTTGATACCAGATAGCATTGAAAGTCAAAGGTTTTGGAGTGACATCTGGAGCAAAGACAAGGAGCACTAGAAGGATGCTGAATGGTTGTAAGAACTGAAACAAACAGTAGTCTGTTCAAAACAGACAAAACTAGCCATTTCACTAATTGAAATGACTAGTTCTGTTGAAGGAAATCAGCAAGAAAAAAATTAGCAACTGGAAGGCCCCGGGACCAGATGGAGTTCAAGGCAACTGGATCAAAAGATTTGGTGAATGCCATATGCACGAATAGCTCCGCAATTCAACATTTTGTTAAATGCCGACCAAGTAACACCAGAGGAGTTGACATTGGGTAGGACAGTGCTGTGCCTGAAAAACATCGAAAAAGGCAATACAGTAGACAATTAGCGGCCGATACCCTGTTTGCCATTTACGTGGAAATTATTGACTGGAATACTCGCAGAGTCAATGTACGAACATCTGGGAAAAAATGGATTCCTGCCACATGAGCAGAAGGGTTGCAAGCGTAAATGCAGAGGTACCAAGGATCAACTCCTGGTAGATAAAACTGTACTTAAAGACCGAAAGTGGAGGAAAACTAACTTAGCCATGTCATACGATATGATTCCACATTCTTATATAATGGAATGTATGGACTTGTGTAAGATTGCAAGGATAAAGCACTGCACAAGCAATTGAAAACGAATGAAATTCAAAATAGGTGGGTAAAGAAAAGAATGCATGGATAATTTCATGGGGATGCTGAAGATAGGAGAGACAGAGAAAAAAGATGGCTATGGATGACTAAAAGTGATTTAAAACCAGAAACGGATGCTCTAATCTGTACTGCCCGAGAGCAAGCACTAAGAACAAATTAGATAAAATACTGAATAGACAACACATCAGAAAGTTATAAGCGCAGAATTTGTGGACAAAATGGTGAAACTGTATGGCATATTACGAGCCAATGTACGCCGCTATACCAGAGGGAATATAAGAGACGAAACGACAATATAGCAAGGCTTGTCCATTGGACACTTTGCCACAAGTATGGACTCGACAGAGCAAAAAATTGGTACGACCACAAACCGGAAGGCATCATCGAAAATAATAATGCAAGGATCCTATGTGATTCTATGATTCAGTGCGACCATGAGAGAGAGAATAGGAAACCAGACATAGTCTGAATTGAGAAAGAAAGCAAACTATGCTGGATCATAGATATAGCATTCCCAGCTGACAAGAAGGTATGCGATAAGGAAGAAAGAAAAGTCGATAGGTATGACAGTTTAACTTGGGAGGTCAAGCAGTTGTGGTAAATGAAAAAGGTAGCAGTAGTTCCAATAATTGTGGAAGCCTTGGGAAAAGTGATTAAAAATCTTGAGAAGTGCATGGAACAAATAGGGGCTGCAATAAGGATGGAGCACTTGCAGAAAACAGTACTGCTTGGAACCTCTCGAATACTCCGGAAGTTGCTCGAAAAATAAGGGGTGTTACCTTAGTTCACTGGTAGTGAACAGCGGATACCGTAGTACATCTACAGCGTTAGAAGCTATTCAAAAGTAATAATAATAATAATGATAATAATAATAATAATAATAATAATAATAATAATAATAATAATAATAATAATAATAATAATAATAATTTTTAACCTTTGAGATGTTGTTTATCAATTTCTATATCTTAGCTATGCTAGTACCAAGTTGTTGACGCTATTCTCAAAAATCAACTCTCACACGCCCCCATTGCACCGCCAGTCATGTCAATTAGCTTCTCTAATTAAAGCTGCAGTATCAGCAGTAGCTAAACCAACAGCCGTAAATCTGCCATAATTTGGCTAAAGAAATCAGGGGACAAAATATTAGGACCCATCAGCCTTCTAGTAATAATATATGTATAGTAATAATTGTGAAAATATAGAAGTGAACAAGTAAATAATACGATAGAGACTTTAGTAGTGGTAGTGAAATTATAATTGTGAACAAGTAAGTAATTAGCCAGATTGATAATTACCCAGCTGAGAAAGAACAGTCCTCGTCTCAACCATCTTCTCTTTGTGGATGATTTAAAACTGTTCGCAGAACAGAGTCTGACATGGAAAGGCTGGTTGAGACTGTGCAAATGTGCAGCAAGGATATAGAGATGGATTTCGGTATCTTGAAGTGTGCGGTGCTTACTTTGAAGTGGGGTATAAGAGTAAATTGTAGGAGCATAGAATTGCCAAACGGAGAGAGAATGGAAGACCCGGATGATGATGGGTACAAGTATTTTCTGATCAATATCTTGCTCAGAGAAATGAAAGACAAGGTCATCACTGCATATTTCAAGCGCCTCAAACTTCTCTTCAAATCAAAGCTTAACACAAGAAACCTTGTGACTGCCATCAAAATATGAGCTGTTGCTGTAGTCCGCTATAGTGCACCCATCCTGAGATGGACACAAGCGGACAATGACAAGCAAACGTGTAAAAGATCTACACGAAGAGAGGTAAGGATTGGATGTGGGCTGATTAGCGTACGGGAGTGCATCAAGATTGAAAGAGGAATCATGGCAGAATATTTGGTAAACAGCAAAGAAGACATGCTACAGTATGCTGCTAACTTGAGAGTGTTCATGAACTGCGAGCAAGAACAACCAACGAGAGAGAAGAAACCCTATTCCGTAGGGAATTACAAGGTCAGTTACACCGCGAAACCAACAAATAAAAAGATCAGGAAGCATCATAGAGGTAGCTCCAGAAGGGTGACCTAAGAGAGAATACTGAAAGCCTAATCATCGCGGCACAAGACCAGGCAATGAATATCAACTCAGTGAAAAAGAATATAAACTACTCAAGTGCCTAACATATCATCATGAAAGAAAGAGAAAAAGTTGATAAATATGGAGACCTGAGAATTGAGATCGCTAAGATGTGGTAGCTACGAGAGTCGAACATAAAGGTTATCCCTATTGTCATCGGGCCAGGGACTATGAATAACATCCAGAAATCCCTGGTCTAGCAGTGCTACCGGGATAACTGCCGGATCGTGACAAGCTCTACAGACACGGAAGTGCTGTCAGACTAACCTGTCCGAAGTGTGCACAAGGCGATCAAACCGCCTACATGCACAATCTGAAAAAAAACATCTGAAAACCTTAGAGATACCCTACAATTTAGATGCTTTGCAAAAGTTGGCATTACTTGGAATTGCACGCATATTGCGTCAAGTACTGTCTGTCTGAGGTCTTTGTTGTGACTTGACAAGCAGTACAAGCCCCCAGTAGACACAATTTCTTCTATCAACAACTTCATGATATTGTATACTGTGCGACGTCTATGGTAGTAATAATAAATGCCCGGATGCAGTACCAGGCAGTGACTCACATGGCTTCTGATTTTAACTGATTGGAAGCGTTGCGTTATCTTGTACATTGTTTTGTCTTGGTTTCAAATATGGGCTACAGCAGATATTCTGCTCAATACCACAGATTTGCTTGTCAGTTGTTTGACCTTGACCAGTTGAGCATGTCCCTTAGTGACTGACAATATGTGCATCTCTGATCAAGTGGAGAAGTACTGGAGGCGCATCATAGCCATGTATTGAGAGGAATTATTTGGGGTTTGGATAATTCAAACTTTAGAAACATGGGTGTTTCGTTCAACATCCTTAAACAGCCCTTATTCAGGGAGCTTTTGAACGGGATGGGTTACCTGACCCGAAGAAAACTGTAACTAGGCCCCACCTGCAAGATCATGCGCTGTTTATCTTGATATCAGATCACCGTGTCTTGCACATAAGGTTGTGATGCATGTTCTTGGTGTACCCGTGTCATACGAGTAGTCATGATTGGTATACTGAGCCTCATATATTTTACCTCAGTGTCACTTTGATTGCTTGCACTCGGCCACAAGGGCCGAATACTAAACAAATAGGGACAATACAATACAAAGGACAAGTGGGGTGTTCAACAATGTCATGTATACAATAAGTAACAAAACCAATTAACAAAATATTAGGGTTAGGGTTAGGGTTAGGGTTAGGGTTAGGGTTAGGGTTAGGGTTAGGATCCGTCCTACATTCGACAACAGCTGTTCGATGAAGTCAGTAATGCACGGACACTGAACGAGTGCATGTAGGCGGTTTGATCGCCTTGTGCACACTTTGGACAGGTTAGTCTGACAGCACTTCCGTGTCTGTAGAGCTTGTCGCGATCCGGCAGTTATCCCGGTAGCACTGCTAGACCAGGGATTTCTGGATGTTATTCATAGTCCCTGGCCCGAAAGTCCTCCGGAAAAGACCAGTTATTTGATCATTCCCGACACCCAGAGTTTCCCCGAGGACGTCGTCACTCTTTCCCGCCTCTAATCCCCTATAGAACTCCATAGTGGAACTTCCACCGACCGTATTGCTCGACTGGCAGAAAGCTGTGAAAAATTGCTGACAATCCAGGTACCAAGTACCCTTTGTTAGTCTACGCTCAATCCAGGACTGTAGCTCCATCAATGAGACGACCTGCAGAAGATCCTGCCTGACAAACGGCTACCACACCCGCTCACCGTTAAGAAAACACGAAATGTCGCAGCCACAGCGCATGTCTGCGCATAATTAACCACGGCTTGCTTAGTCCTCTATTCAGCGGCTGTTGACAGCAGATGGATCGTCTAACGAGCAGAATACGTGCCTTCTACAGAAAGCGGAAGAGCAAGCGCTCCAGCTTGATCAGGCACGAAGTAGGGCAAGGGATGACGGTCAGGCGGTACTATTACGACGAAAGCAATGTACGAATTCGTCACCTCCGCCAGACCCTTCAGGGATAGCTTCCTCGCTTCCCATCTCTGGGTGAGACTGGCCACCCTCCTCGTCACCCCTTCGCAGTCCTTGTTCATCTGGAGGTCCGGACCAAACCAGACGCCAAGTAATTTGATCAACCCTTCCGTCCAGCGCCCTACAACACTGTCAGTTGGCATAGATCTGCCTCTTCAGGTGCCGAGCTTCAGGCCCACCGACTTCTACTGATTAATATTTCCTCCTGTCACCGCTTCATACTCCCTTGAGGTAGAACCGATCACCTCGATTTCAGAGCTCTACGACACTATAACGGTGATGTTGTCCGCTAAAGCCGACATGAACCGTCTGCATCCTTGTTCACGCGGGATGCCTCTCGAAATATCCAACTACTTAGAAATGGCTCGAGAGCCAGCACATACAGGAGGGAAGAGAGTGGGCATCCATGACGGACCGAGCAAGCGATACTAAACAATTCCAATGGGTAGCCGTTTACTTTGACCACCGAACAGATGTTGCTGTACATTGCATCAATCCATCCTCTGAAAACGGGATCGAACCTGGCAACCGCGAGGACAGACTCTAAGTATTGATGGTTGAGATTCTGTCAAAAGCTTTTGATTGATCCAAATTGATCAGAGCCCCACCTATGCCAAGTTCCTTCCCTACTCTCTCTATGATGTAGCGCGTGAGGTGTTGCGGATAGATCTTTTCGCAATAGCGCATGTTTTCACGTCAACGAGCAACTTATCGATGACAAGTGCCAACCTCTTGGCTAACACTTTGGTCAAAATCATATAATCTGTGCCCAGAAGAGTTATGGGCCTAAGATTATCTATTTGGTCCCTCTTGTTCGGGTCCTTTCTCAGTATCTCCACGACGCCCCGGCTCAAAGCACTGGGCATTCTCCCGTTTGCTGCCAGTTGTGGTTGACATCTACCATGAGATCACCAAACAAGTCTGACATATGAAGATAAAGCTCGAAGGGCAGACCATCCAGCCCCAGAGACTTCTCATTTGTGCAGCTCGTCATCGCGTCCCATTAGGATTCCGCATCCCTGCCTGAAAAGTGCAGAATGCTGGCGAGGTGGGTGAAATCCACTTCCATCCTCGACACACCGCGTGCCCCGAACAGTTCAGTGAAGTGTCGCTGAAATTGTGCACACGTCTGCTTGGATTCGAGTAGCATACGCCCATCACGGCCCGTCAAAGACCGAATTGTGGCTTAGTTGCCACGTTGCATTTCTGCCGTTCGGTCCCATTGAACAGCTTTCCTCCCCTCATGTCTTAGAGCACGCGCCCTCGCTTTGACAACTCAACCTTCAGTTATATTCGAGGAAAAGGTAGCAGTAGTACCGATAATTGTGTGAGCCCTGGGATCAGTGAGAAAAAACATCTCGAGAAGCACGTCCAACAAATAGAGGCTGCAATAAGGGAGGTACACTTGCAGAAAACAGCACTGTTTGGAACCGCTTGAATACTCCGGAAGTTGCTCGAAAAATATGAGGTGTTACCTTAGTTCACTGGTAGTGAACACGAGACACCGTAGTACATCTCCAGCGTTAGCTGTGCAAAGGCAATAATAATAATAATAATAATAATAATAATAATAATAATAATAATAATAATAATGATAATAATAATAATAATAATAATAACATATGTCCATGAATATGAGAAGGGTTGATAGAAGTATGATGAATAAAGTAACGCAAAAGATAAATACTGTTATACCATACATCCAAACGGAGGATATAACGCAAACAAAACTCTTCTCCGGAATATTGCACTACTTACTGAGGAGAAATTACAACTTGAGAAAAGAAATAATGGTGGAGCAAAGGAATCATGTTGGAAACGACGCATTGAAAGGGACATAATGCGGGCAAGGCAAGATCTAGGAAAAACTGGCAATAGTTAAGAGGAAATTGGAAAAAGGGGAAAAACACCGACGCAGAAACATTAGGGGAGAAATATAAATTACAGAAGAACGGGCAGTTAAAACAGAGGATCATGGCAAAAAGTCAGATCAGAAGATTTGTGAACAGAAATAAGCAGTTTGAGGAAAACAGATTGTTAAAAAATAACCCAAAGCAACTCTTCCCAACGTTATAAGGAGACAATGGGGAAAATATTGCTCTTGATGCAAATCAAGCCAAGGAGTTCTGCAGCGGAATATGGGGAAACAATGTGGTGTATAAAAGGGATGCAATGTGGCTAGGAACTATCAAGACAAAATAGCAAGGTGGAAAGAAACAAAGAAACAATATCATAAGCACGGGTGACGTGAGAGAACAAGTGGGTAAAATGCCTCACTGGAAAGCCCCCGGACCAAATGGGATTCGTAACTAGCAGCCCAAGTGAATGAGTTTGGCCAGAAAGGTACAGTCCCCGCGTAGATGGTTGGATGGTGACTGGGAGGACAACTCTTATAATGAAAGATAGAAGAAAGAGGAATATTGTGGGAAACTACCGTCCCATAGCATGCTTAAGCATAATCTGGAAGATACTCACTGAAATATGTGCAGCAAGGACATATACTTCCTTGGAACTGGAAGAAATACTACCGAGAGAACGAAAAGGATGTGGTCATCGATAAAACACCTTGGAGGCATTGTAAAAAACATCTTACAAACATGTCTATGTCTTGGATTGACTTTAAGAAGGCGTATGATATGATGCGTCATTCGTGGATCGTTGAATACCTGCAGATGTTTGGTGTTGCTGACAGCATCGCAAATTTTCTGATGCATAACATGAAAGAGTGGAAAACAAAATTGTACTCATGTAATGTATTCTCTGGAGGGTTAATTTTAAAAGGGGAATCTCCCAAGGTGACTCGTTTTCTCTGTTACTATTTGTAGTTTTACTAATACCCATAATGACACTTAAGAAAGTTAAGATGGGTTACCGATGTGGGAAGAAAAGCCCATCATTGAATCATCTTGTGTTTATGGATGACCTGAAATTGTTTGGGAAATCTGAAAAACAGATAGATCCCTTAACCAAAACAGTCCAGAAGTGTGGTAGGGACATCAGATGATCAGTACTTGATATGAAAAGGGGAACAACGCTTCCTGCAGAGGATTGCGGTTACTATCAGGGCAGACCATGGATAAACCCGACAGTAGTGGGTATAGATATTTAGAGACTGTATATGGAAAGAAAGAATGGTGACATTGTATAAGGAGTGAAAGGAGAACGTTTGCCGAGTATTTGATAAATAGTGATGGAGACCTGCTGCAATATGCCGCGAAAGATATGGGTGTAAATGCAGATACAATGATGGCAAAGGAGAGTATAACCAAAGAGCTGGGGAGAAGAGAAAAGAAGACCTTCTTGAAATGAGAATGCATGGACAGCTTGAAAGGAATACACAGGATGTTAAGGATAATACATCGTGGGCATAGCTTGAGCAAGGTGATTTGAAGCGTACCACCGAAAGCCTGATCATTGCTACACAAGACCAGGCTCTCACTACCAATTCAGTGAAGTATAACATCTATAAAACTTCTGACACCCAAAAATGCAGCCTCTATGGAAAGAGTGTGGAAAATGTGACCCACTTAGTAAGTGAATGTGAGAGCCTTGCACAAAAAGAATACAAGCATCACCACGATAAAATGTGTGTGTATCTTCATTGGCTCTTATGCCGTAAATACCAATATGAAGTAACAGAGAACTGGTGTGAGCATGTACCAAGTGAAGTTATGCCGGAAGAAGGAAAAGTAACGATACTCTAGGATTATGATTTTCAGACGGATCGTGTAATCGAACACCGCCGGCCGGATAATGTCATATAGAGTAAGAGAGACAAATACTGTCAGATCATTGATGTAGCCATACGAAATGACATGAATGTTGTGAGTAAAGAGGTTGAAAATATTACCAAGTACTCCGAACTGAATTGAAAGTGGAAATGGCAAGACTATGGAATGCGAGAGGGTAATGTAAAAGTGATACCAGTGGTGATCGAAGCTTTGGGCTCAATCCCACTGAAACTTCAAGACTTCTTAAGGCAACTGGAAATCCTATGCAAGGATTATTATTATTATTATTATTATTATTATTATTATTATTATTAGTAGTAGTAGTAGTAGTATTAGTAGTAGTATTAGTAGTAGTATTGAGGTGCGACCTGGCAGAATCGTTAGCATGCTGGACGAAATGCTTAGCGGTATTTTGCTCGTCGCTACCTTCAGAGTTCAAATTCGCCGGGATCTATTAAGCTTTCATCTTTTCGGGTTCCATAAATTAAGTACCAGTGAAACACTGAGTTCAATATAATCGACTGGCCTCCTCACCGCAAATTTCAAGCCTTGTGCCTTTATTAGAAAAGATAATTATCCTTTTATTGTATTTGCACAACTTCTAACGCTGAAGATGTCCTACGGTGTCAGCTGTTCACTACCAGTGAACTAAGGTAAGACACCTTAATTTTCGAGCACCATCCAGAGTATTCGATCGGTTCCAAGTAGTGCTGTTTTCTGCAAGCGCTTCACCTTCATTGCGACCCCTATTTCTTCCATGTACTTCTCAAGATTTTTACTCACCAGGGTTCTGACAATTAGTGGTACAATTACCACATTTTTCAGCGACCACAACTGCTTAACCCCCAAGCTAACCTGTTATATCTATCGAATTTTCTTTCTTCCTTATAGCATAATTTGTTGTCAGCTGGGCATGCTATATCTATGATCCAGCATAGTTTGCGTACTTTCTCAATTAACACAATATTTGGTTTCCTATTCTCTATCCCATGGTCGCACTGTATCATAAAATCCCATAGGATCTTTGCATTATCATTTTTGATGATGAGTTCGGGTTTAAGCTCGTACCACATTTTTTGCTCTGTTGAGTCCAACGGACAAGCCTTGCTATATTGTCGTGACGTCTCTTATATTTCTTCTGGGCTAGTGGCGTACACTGACTGGTAATATGCCATACCGTTTCACCATTTTGTTCACAATTTCTGCACTTATAACTTTCTGATGTGTTGACTATTCTGTATTTGATATAATTGCTTCTTAATGCTTGCTCTTGGGCAGCATATATTACATCCTCCGTTTCCGGTTTTAAATCACTTTAATTATCTATAGCCATGTTTTTTCTTTGCCTGTCTTATCTTCAAGATCCCTATGAAATTGTGCATGCATTCTAGTCTTTATCCAACTATTTTCAGTTTCATTCATTCTCAAGGGCTTATACGGCACTTTACCTTTGCAATCGTCCATCCTACTTTCTTACTTCTTCCAATAATAGCGGTTCTGTGGAATGTTTTTACATACCATGCTATGTTGTTCTCTTCTGCTCTAATGCTGTGTTCGCATCCAATGAGTCCTCTTTTCTTGTCTGTGCCACATTTTGGGTGGAATATCCCATATCTAGTCAGCAACTTCCTTGCCTTTCTGTCTAAGTTGTTTAGTTCGACTATTATGCATGCGATTACCTCTGCTCCATATCTAAGTAGTAAAACCGCCCAAGTGTTGACAGCTTCAAAGTCCCAACTGGTGAAGCAGTATCAGTGATACAAGCAAAACTAGTGTCAACACCCATCTAAAAGAACGCACTAGTATACCAATAAGAAGTTCAATGGAAATGTTGACCTTCTGTGTAGAAACTACCTACTTCAGAATCGACACTGATATATATCGACAGGAGGAGGGTTTAGCTATGGGTTCGCCATTATCATCGCTAATAGCCAATATATATATGGAATAGTGTAAGAATTTGGCTTTAGGATCAACACCACTAAAACCAACATTATGGCTACGATATGTTGATGACACCTTTATACTCTGGCCTGGCCCCACCAAGAAGATGTCCAAGTGCTGTTAGATCGTGTGAACTCAATAAAGCCATTCCTACAGTTCTCAGGCATTCTTGGACGTATTAATGACACGCACCAAGTATGGATTCAGGACATCCGTATACCGCGAGTCGACCTTTACTGGACGATACCTCAACTTCAATTCCCACTATGCATACAGTGTTAAGAGAGGGATTGCTCAGTGCCTAAAATATCGTATCCTTTGTTTGTGACCACTGTGTTACAACGTCTTTGCTAAACAATATTTCACTTTCGTGCGTAAATATTTATTGATGGAAACCAGACTGACTTTGATTACCGAGATTTAAGTTGCTGATATCGAATTTAATGTTAAAACCCCTATATATAAAGGTGATACTTCGATATTCATAATTTGTCGCTGTGTGATAAGAAGCTTACATTCTAACCACGTGGATCCGGGTTCAATCCTATTGCGTAGCACCTTGTGTCTTCTACTAAAGCCTCGGCCGACCAAAGCCTTGTAAGTGGATTTGGTAGACGGAAACTGAAAGAAGCCCGTCGTATATATATATATATATATATATATATGTACGTATGTATTTGTTTGTCCTCCCTACCATCAGTTGACAACTGATGTTGGTGTGTTTATGTCCCCGTAAACTATAGGTTCGGCGATAGAATAAGTACTGGGCTTAGAAAGAATAAGTCCTTGGGTCGATTTGTTCGACTAAAGACGATGCTCCAGCATGGGCGCAGTCAAATGTCTGAAACAAGTAAAGGAATAAAAGAATTCATAAATTTCTTGCATGCACATGCACATACCGTAGAAACCATGTGAATGTATGTGCGTATGTATGTGCGTATGTATGTATGTATGTACGTATGTATGTATGTATGTAAATATGTATATATGTGTAAAAGTGAAACAACACCTTTATATATAAATATGTGTGTAGAAAGGTGACATATCTCAGTTATTTCAAATTTTGACTCAAGGCTAGCAAGTTCAGGGGAGGGGTAAGTCGATTACATCGACCCGAGTTCTTAACTGATATGTATGTATTTTATCGACGCCGGAAGGATGAACGGCAAAGTCAATCTCGGTGGATTTTGAACTCATAATGTAAATACGAACGAAACGCTGCTCATCATTTAGCCTGGAGTGCAAACGATTCTGCCAACTAACAGTCTTAGGGCGATATAATATATTAGAAGCTATGTTAATTGGTGATTTGGTGTGTTGAAAATATTTACACGCTATTTAGTGCAATATTCGTTCAAGTACAGGTCGAAGGTATTTCACATCAGTTTTCTTATGTCCTCAACACCTTTGAGGAATGTAATCACAAAATTGTGGACACACACTACAACAAATTCTTTGTATATTTCTTCGGAAAGATTTATTGAGGCTGTTGAGAAAACCGCGCCGAAGTGAAATACATTTCAAAACAACGACAATCTAGATTAATGAAACAGAAAATTCATTTAAGAAACAGTAATTTTTTTGTCTCAAGAGAAAGAAATGAGTAAAAATTTTAGAAAATATTTAACAAAAAGTATACGAAATATTACATTAACTGAAAATTGTAGCAGATAACCCATGTACTAAAAATTTAATAGATAAGCATTACAATCTTACTTGAAAATATGAAAAATTATATATCGTTTAGGG
>NC_068992.1:36612205-36615293 GCF_001194135.2 Octopus bimaculoides | reverse complement strand
ACACACACACACACACACACACACACACACACACACACACACACACACAAACACAAATATGTGTATGCGTATGCGTATATTTGTGTACAAGTGCGCAGTACCCTCGCTTACGTAATTCCGGGTTCACTCACACCAAACGGAACCTTTGTCAGCGGAAACCAAATGAAAAAGCTTGTCGAATAGGATATTCGATAGGTCATTCCGAAAATAATGTCCGCTCTAAATGTTGTGTTTTGAAACGCATATCTATCATAGTATTTTAATTATATTTTAGGTGAATTTCGACTTACTAATTGATGTATGCACTTTAATAATTTTCTACTTATTTTAGACAGAAAACATTCTTGAAGCGCAGGCGTCCTTAATGACAAAACAGGACCTTCACTTACTTTTCTTGCATGAGTTCAAGCTACGGCACAGTGCCTCCCAAGCTGCTGCCAATATCAATAAAGCATGAGGAGAGGGCTCCACAAGTGATCGCACAATACGAAGGTGGTTTCAGAAATTCCGTAATGGTGATGAGAGCCTTGAAGATGAAGAAAGTAGAGAAGGGTCATGCAAGTCTTGACAATGAACAATTAAAGCAATTGTTGAACAAAACCCACGTTAAAGTGTCAGAGAAATGTCTCAATCACTTGGTGTTGGTATTGCAACGGTCTCACGCAATCTGCGTAAGGTGAAAAAAATCTCGATAAATGGATACCGCATGAGCTCAATGAATGTGAAAACGTTTGGTGTTTTGAAGTGTGCTCGGTACTCTTTCTGCGAAAGACCAATGATCCTTTTCATGACCGAATAGTCACTTCTGACGAAAAGTGGATCCTTTATGATAACCGTAAGCGGTCAGGTTAATGGCTTGATCGTGTTGTGTCCCCCAAACATTTCCCAAAGCCAAAGTTGCATCGGCGAAAGATTATGGTGACTGTCTAGTGGTCTGCAGTTGGTGTTGTCCATTACAGCTTTCTGGAAGTCAATCAGAGCATTGCAGCAGAGGTTTGCTGCTACCAAAAAAATGAGACCTGCATTGGTGAATCGGCGTGGCCCAATTCTGTTCCACAATAATGCAAATCCTCATGTTGCAAGAATAATGCTGCAGAAACTCACAGACTTGAGATAGAAGACTTAACACATCCTCCATATTCTCCTGATCTTTCAGCCAAGGACTACCATTTTTCAGGCTTTTGAATACGTTTTGAAATGATAAAACTTTGAAGTCCAAACCAGAGTTGGAATCAGCTTTCAAAGATCTCTTAGCTTCAAAGCTAATAAGTTTTTATCAATGAGGCATAAATAATCTCGTTGATCGATGGTAGAGATGTATAGATGCTCATGGCTCATACTTTGACTAATCAAAACATTTCTATTGTTAATTTTTCCAGAATAAAATTGTGTTTCTGGAATCGGCCATTATTTTCGGACCAACCTAATATATTGTGGCGTTTCATTACATCCGTTTACATTTAGATATTAAATGTCAACTTTCACCTCCCTTTCTTGTGGTGTAACTATAATTCTGAATATCAATATAATGAAAAAATATTCTCTTGAAAGCAAAGGTTATCGCAGCTTTAATGAGCTAGAACAATAGAAGAATGAAACACACACACACACACACACACACACACACACACACACACACACGCACGCACGCACGCACGCACGCACGCACGCACGCATACACACACATACACACATACACACATGCACACACATTAACATTATGAAATTGATTATCATATGTTTCTCGATTGTTCAAGAAGAATAGGTAAATGTAATTTATATAAAATTTACTTTATGTGATTATAAATTTGTTTCCATCATGTTGATATCTTCAGAAAAAATAAGTTGTATGAAAAATAGTTTAGAATTATACAAAGAAGGAAAGAAGCAAATAACGAGAATTTCGATAAAAGTAATGTATGAAATAAGGAAGAAAGGAAAAAGGGAATAGTAAATGAAAAAATGATAGTAGAAAATAATGAAGACATATAGGCAAGGAGAAAGTAAAAACATAAGACCAAGGATGTGGTGAGAATTTAGTTGGGAAGTAACTTAGATCAAAATGTGTCCATTGATATACATATTTGGATAAGGCTAAATATTTAATACTTACCCTTACATTTCGGACATAATGGACGGGATAGAATTTGACAAATATCTAATACTGAAGTGGAAACAGAAGTATGTGGTATTACATTTTTGTCGAAATCATTGAGACAAACTATTTGACAAAGAGCAGTGGAACAACTGTAATAAAAATCAATTAAAGATTGTTTAGAACAGAATTGTGCGAAGTTCCTCGTATAAGAAGTATGTTAAAACAAAATGAGTTTAAAATAATTTCTATAGAGAAAACATTTCTTACACATTGATTACGAGTCACATCAGCTTCATGAATACACACTTGAAGAAAAAACATAGACATGATTCCTTTCTCTTAATAATCAGTTTAAATATGTGCTAACATTTCTTTTAATTGTAGTTATTTTAATTAGTAAAATATTAGTATATACTTTTTCACACTGAGAATGAAGAAAATATTAGAAGTGCAAACCACCTCTTTGCCGATAGTTTTAGAACATTTTTCTAGATGCTGCTTGTTCAGATCATCGGAAGAGAGTATACCAGAGTATCCATTTGAGTAAAATGACCGCGACTGTAGATAACAATATTATGCGGATAGAGGTAGCAGAAACAGGCAATAGTATTTCAGTGGAAAGTAATATTTCCTTCCAACAACAAAAGCATCCAAGCGCTTTCCGAGCCAATTGAACTAGATTAAGTGCTTCCTTCTATAGTTGCTCTTTTGAATCACAAACATCTATTAAGTCGGTCACTGTTCCATATGGAACGCATGGAACAAATGTAAAAAGGATTTAGTGTACAACAGTGGAAGAAATATGAACAAATTCTTATTTTATTCTTAATTATACAGAGAACAAAATGTCTCACAAAAAACAAAACTCTCTCTCATATATATATATATATATATATATATATATACACACATTTATATATATATATGTATGTATGTATATATATATATACAAACATATATATATATGTATATATTATGTATGTATATATA
>NC_068992.1:36602307-36607122 GCF_001194135.2 Octopus bimaculoides | reverse complement strand
ATATATAGTAATTCTGTGTTGTTTTTGTATATGCATGTATTCATGTAAGCATGTATCTATATGAGTCTATATATATGTGTGTGTGTGTGTGTGTGTGTGTGTGTTTGTGTGTGTGTCCCCATATAGTTGCCTCTCTTTCCCTTAATACACACACACACACACACACACACACATTGATTCAAATAAAAAATACAGAAGCAAAATATTGTGCGTCATTCAAAAAAAGAAACGTGTAATTGAGATAGAGAATATAAACAGAAATTGCCTCTTACAGCTGCTTCTAGAATAGCCAAGCATGTGGATCATGATATTGAGTAAGGATTCCTTAAGGCAGATATTCCATCATCAGATAGGTGGAATTCAGAAAAATATAACATGAAGAAATATCCCCAATCGAGGACATTAGTACTTTCCAGTTTAAGCATCAGAGCGAAATAGATATACGTTACGTAGTTCCATGGTCGAATAAATAATGAAGTAATAATTAAAGTCCATTAGCAGTTCCACAGAAGAACTTCTGACGATAATCCATGGCAAGGAATAGTAGAAGTTACCAGTTCCACTTTTGAATAGAGAGTGAATTAAGATTGAATAGGAATAATATACTATAGTGTGTAAGACAGACAGACTAGTAGATGCACAAGAGTAGATGTATACGTTTATGAATTTGTGTTGCAAGATTCCTGATGTGAAACCGTGTGTTGAAACAGATATTGTATTTCAGGAAGGACATTTTGTTATTTTCTGCCAAATAAATACACGCAGTATATATTCTCAATAGAATAAACCGAGCAAGAGCACACATGAAGACGGAAAGTGTCACTGAAGAGGTCACAGATGTGTGACGAAAGATTTCCAGACAATGGACACATGTTAGAATAAGAACGGTAATAAACGAGTGAAGAGCGTATACATAGTGCGTGTGTTTATTTGGCAAAAAGAAATGACCATCTCGAAATATAATAATAGTAGATAAATACTAGTCCGTATAGAGAGGACATATTTGTTGAAAGAGGTTAAGGGATATATACATAAAGACAGATCCATAAGTGATGAACAATAGCAGATGCTGGATACTTTCTTCTCATTGCTGACCACCAGAATGGGAGGGAGGAGTTAGGATGGCATTAAAACGGTTGTTAAAATAATGAATATCTCAAATTATAGTGAACATGACATAAGAAGAAAGGGGTGATATAGGGCTCATCAGGATATAATAGTGCTAGAAATAGATGCCCATAATATTAGTTAAGATTAAGAAATTTGCAGTGTAAATTTGTAACGAAGGATCATTCGGAATATAAGAATAATAATAAAACATTTTAAATGACAACTTAAACATAAATAAAAGGCATTTTTTACTAAGTTCTAGTAGAGTGAAATTATAGGGCCCAGGGTTGAAGCAAATATAGTAATAATGGACAATAGATGTCATATAAGTAAACCAGGGAAAATATCCGATAAGTTATATTAATTATATATTATTATCCAGTGTATAACTCCATCACGATGAGAAGAGAACACCTAATAGTGTTCACTTAATAACAATAGTATTGTAACCAAATAGGTATTCGATTAATGATCTCGGTGGGATGTATAACCATATCCCCTTGAGAGATTCGTCATTAATTGAAAGCTGCTGGGATTTTTTATCTGTTTTATATACATATGAATTTGTTGAAATCAAGAGTTCAGTTTGTCTTCATAGGTTTTGGAAAAAAGATCCTTGGGATTGGTTATCTGAGATGTTTTTTGCCATTTTGAATCTATATGTGCATGTATGTGAGGTGGATCTTTAACAAAGCATATACGAGAGATTTTTAGAGGCTTGTTTATAGATAAAAGAAAAAAAAATTAAGGAATAAAGAAGTATTTTCTGGGAGGGTTGGTTTGTTGACAGGTCAAAGGAGGCCAGATTTATCAATTGCAACAATAATAACAACACACGCACTGGTTTATTATAACTTCTTTATTATTTGTCAACCAGTTAAATATCTAACCAACTAAGAAATCGATCGTTTGTTTAATGTGCTGGTTAATCAATCAATCAATCGATTGGTTGTTAGAAAGAGCCCTTTCATCAATGACATGTCCCCTGTCTTGAGTCTGTCCGAGAATTAGTCTTATGCCTGTGTGTATGTATACCTGTATGTGTGTATGCAGATGTGTGTTTACTTACAGGAGAAAAGACGAGTGAGAGAAAACGAGGAGTTTACAGTGTGGGGAAATAAATATTCGTACATGTCAAAATTCTTTATTTGTTTAATTTCTAATGAACATAAATGGGATATACCAATACTATATTTGCATACATAAATTAAGAATATGCAAAAGAAACTAATAAATTATAGTAACTAATGAATTTATATACAAATATAAATATTTAGGGGTGAAAAAGTATTCGTACAGAACATAAATTACTGATAATTCTGATTTAATACTTCATAGCATAACCATTATTCAGTTCCACTTCAACCAATCTCTTCTTGTAGCTCTTAATCAATGACTCGTATGTTTCTTTCGGAAATTTTTTCCATTCTTCTTGACAAATCTTCTTCAAATCTAGAATGCACATTGGGGCTCTTGAATGAGTTTTAATTTTCAAATAACGCCACAAATTTTCAATGGGGTTCAAGTCAAGTGACTGCCTTGGCCATTCTAATAATTTTATATTGTGATTGACAATCCATTTTTGGTAGACTTCGCCGTGTGCTTAGGGTCGTTATCCTGTTGTAAAACCCACCCTTCACAAAGCTGGAGCTTTTCTACAGAGTCCCATAAATTAATGTTCAAAATATTTTGGTGCATCTCTGCATTCATTCTACCATCTGTCACATGTAAATTGCCAGTGCCATTTACAGAGAAACACCCCTACACAATGATGTTGACACCTCCAAACTTTACAGTAGAAATTGTGCTTTTCGGCGAATAGGGGATACCATTTTCCCTCCAAACATGGCTACGCGAATTTCGTCCAAACAATTCAATTTTCGACTCGTCTGTCCAAAGAACATTTTCCCAGAATGTATCAGATTTATCTTTATTTTCATAAGCAAATTTAAACGGGCATCTCTATGCCTTTTAGTCAACAGTGGAGTTTTTCTAGAGCATGACTTCAGTTCATTCCTATGAAGTTCATTGCTGATTGTTCATAATGTAACACTAGTCCCTGAAGCTAACAAATCTTCTTGCAACTCCTTTCTGGCCATCATTGCGTTTTTTTCGATTCTTCACTTCATTTTTCTTAAAGATCTAGGAGAAAACTTGCGTGGTGCACCGGATCTTAATCTGTTTTCAACAGCTCCCGATTTTTTTATATCTTTGAATAAATGAAGATATAGTAGAAAGTGGAATACAAAGGGTCTCTGATATTTTCCTGTAACTTTTACCTACTTTCCACTGTTCAATAATTAAGTTTTCCACTGAATTTGTGAGTTCTTTACTTTTCACCATTATTTACGACACTACTTTATGTTGTCTCAGTGCTGAATGAAGAAGCTAGCGTTTTGACACTTAAAAATGACCACTGATAAGATTATTGGAACAAACGAGAAAGTTCTAGTAAAAAAGAAAATTATTTTAACAGTATTTTGTGGCATAGAAACTCATAAATTTATTCTGTACGAATTCTTTTTTCACCCCTAAATATTTATAATTTTATATGAATTAATTAGTTTCTATAATTTATTAGTTTCTTTTGCATGTTCTTAGTTTATGCATGTGTATGCAAATATAGTATTGGTATATCCCATTTATGTTCATTAGAAATTAAATAAAGAATTTTGACATGTACGAATATTTATTTCCCCTCACTGTATGTGTATTGGTATGTGTATCTATGCGTTCGCGTGCGTTTATGTGTGTGATTGCATGTTTGTGTGTTTGTGTGCTTGTGAGTGAGTGTGTATGCATTAGCCAAGATTAACCTCTTTAAGGACTCGGCCTTTTCTTGAAGGTGAATTCGGTCTCAGATCTACTGGGATTTATTTGTCATCCCGTAAAGATTTATGAGTGTGGTTTCTTAAGTAGTGGGGCGGTAAGGGGAGAAGAGAGAACAGGAGTAGATGTATGCGAGTGTGAACATCTATGCGCATGTGGGGTGTGCACGCGCGAGTATGTGGTCTTGTGAACGTTTGTGTGGTTGAGTCAGTTCTGTAAGAATGTATGTTCGTATGTGTGTGTGTGTGTGTGTGTGTGTGTGTGTACGTGTTCGTATGTGTGAGTGTGTGTGCAAGTGTGTGTGAATGTGTGAATGTTTGTTTATGCGTATGCATTTCAGCATATGCATGTGTACACCTGTTGTGTGTGCGGTGTGGTGAGTTTTGTATAGGTAAGCGTCTGTGTGTATCTGTGTGTCTTTTAGTGACTACGTACATAGGTACATACGCCCACCCACACACACACATGCACGTACACACAAACTTTGTGTTTATCTCACCCTTCCATTCCCTTGAAAGTAAACACACGTCTACATATACACAGGCAAAGACGAATTCTCAGACAGACTGAAGGCAAACCATTGATGTTAGTTGTTTAGGTATTTAACCAATAAAGGAGTGTTATTCAATCAGTGTGAGTGTTTATTATTACTAGCATAATGACCCTTTCAAGGTACAACAAAGTGTACACATTTAGTTTTGCTGAAAACTTTTTAATAAAATTTATTTCCCTTTCTGGTATTTTAGATTATCACTTGGTCATTTTTAGAATGGGAAGACCATGAGTCTGTTGTTTCTGCATATTTCTAGGCACTTACTCAGTGAGATCTTACGTAATACCACTTGTTTATATATATATATATATATATATATATAT
>NC_068992.1:36593573-36596170 GCF_001194135.2 Octopus bimaculoides | reverse complement strand
ATGCATGTGTATGTTTATATGTTTGTGTGTACATCGCTTGACAACTGATGCTGGTGTGGTTATGTCCACGTAAACTAGCGGTTCGGCAAAAGAGACCGATAGAATAAGTACTAGGCTTACACATAATAAGCTCTGGGGTCGATTTGCTCAACTGAAGGCGGTGCTCCAGCATGGCCGCAGTCAAATGACTGAAACAAGTAAAATATATATATATATATATAACAAGAACACTAATGGCATTTAAAATTTACGATACCTGTTTCAGTAGAATTTTGTCGATGGATTCATAGATTACATCATAACATATCATTCACCATTTCAGGTAAAATGTTAATCAGTAAGATGTCTTACGCGTTAATGTGCTTAGGTTTTATTGAATCCTTATGACTAATACATATATGAATTCATACACACACACACATGCACACACATATATATATCACACTGTGCTTGAGCTCAGTATTTTTACTTTACTCTATTTGTTACGTCGTGGCTCAAATTTTTGCTTAGTTCACTGCCCTCATCTCACCCCGGAACTGTGATATGTATATCAATGATACATGCTTATCTCACCGTCTTCATAAACTTCATCTTGAAGGGCTTCGACCGTCTATCAGTTCACCAATACCATTTTCTTAGTCAATCTATTCGACACTTCTGTCACCATTAATAATCAAACTTCTATCTCTCCACACCCGTTTGGTATAAACTAACCAACTTCCAATTTTACCTCAAATTTGTCTCTATCCTCACCAGCTAATCCAAATCTTCCATTTCCTATTCAGAATTCCTACACCTCAGTTGCCTCTGTAGTTATAATCACGATTTTGAGACCCAGTTCTCAGTCCCACGTGACGGCTTAAATCTGCATCGAGTTTATCCCTAGATGATTGTCAGTTATGCTTAATTCGTAACGTTGGCCGCATCTCCGCACTCACATCGCATATGCGTCCCACTGTTAACCCCTTGCTCGTTCTCCTGACCTTCCTCACTAACGTCTTATTTCTCCAGCAATCCATCTTGTACACTTTCCGCTTGTGCATTTGCACACTTAAACACCTCACCCACCTCACCGTTCATAAACAACTTCTCCCTTGCTGCAAATGGGTAGCAAATTTGAATAACCCTTTTGTTTGCAGCCTTTCTAACTCTCCAAATGTGCATATCGAATTTTTAACCTGTTTCAGAGCCCGGTGTAACACATGCCTTTACATCCAGAACACAATTATCTTACTTGGATCTAGTCGCTTCCATATCACCGATATTTGTTTCAACACTACAAAGATCATTGTTTACAATCATAAATATCACTTCTGTGGTTTTTGAAATATTGGAAAAACCTATCTTCTTAAAGAACATATCACCAGAACAGTAGCATCTTCTTAAAAGAACATATCTTCTTAAAGAACATATCACCAACATGGTAGCACTTCACTCATCCACATACAGTCTTTCTCATCTTTCGGCTGATGTTATTATTTCATAACAAGGATCTCCTACCGTTTTTTAATAAAAAGGACAACGTCCCATCTTCCTAGTTGACTGCTCCACCTCTTCGAATGATGTGGTCACGATGACATAACATACTGCATCGCATGCTTTTCTCTTGCATTCACCCTAACATAGCACATCCCATCTCACATTTTACACTCTGTCTCACAGATCACATATACTAGCCTATGCTTCTATACATCCAGACAAACTAAACAAAGCACACGCTATTTTGACAGAGGGCATAACTGATCACAGCACATGCAGATGCGCAACAGGCACACTAAGACACTCATCATCTATTCATAAATCTACAAGCATACTTCCAACCTACCACCCATCACAGATTTCTCTTCACCCTAAGGCACCACAAGCAGACACTTTCGCCATTTACATATCCTACATATCCCCACTACCACTTAGCTTGTTGCATCAGAGAGTACATATCTATGCTGTTTTACTGTGTGCAGATATATGCATATTGTATGCATGTGTACATATGTATATTCGTAAATGCATGTAAATTTACATTTTTAGGCTGATATATTATATTGCAATGATGATTATTGTAAGCCTAACTACAAGTATTTTAAATTTCTTGAATCACAATAAATGCTATTTAACCTCTACACATGAAACTTTTACACATTTAACTATACTTAATTATTAACATATATCCACATACACACTGGTATCGCGGGCTCCCACTACTCTTGTCTTTTCCTTTCGTGCTGATTCTCTCTCTCTCTCTCTCCATTCGTCTACCCCTCAGCAGACCTTTGTGATTATTATCTCTCTCTCTCTCTTTCCCATCTTAGTAAACTTGACAATGGTCCGGGTTGTATCTCCACTTCTGGTCATTCTGTTCCATTCCACAGCTTTCATTCTATTATAGACCTTAAATTAGGCATCGTACATTTTCTTTCTCTTTTATTTCTTTTACTACTTTTGGATAAATGGTATTCCCCAATAAGCCATGTTCTCTATTTTACAATATGTTGTTGCTTTCGTTTTATATTTTTATGCCTTTTTAGGTACGTGTTTTTGCTCCTCTGACTGCGTGTGTTATTTGTATGTTAATCTACTATATATATATATATATATAT
>NC_068992.1:36591863-36593485 GCF_001194135.2 Octopus bimaculoides | reverse complement strand
TATATATAATATAAATAGGTTTCAGAGATAAAATAAACTACACGTGTTACTTATATGGGGAAGTAAGAAGAAAAAAGTGAAAATGCACATTGGATATAAAAAAATAAAGGCTTTTTTTAATGAAAAGTAACGATAAATATATACAATTAGATAAACTGAGGTAGAATTAAGTCATTATTTTGAATTGTTAAAGGGATTCAAAGTCATACCAGTTTCTTCAATTGCTGCTCGCTGGCTTTGAATGCGCACCGATTACCAAAAGGTGTCGGGTCTACTAGTCCCTGAGTAAAAAGATTATATGCAAGGGAGGTAAGTAGTTCTGGGAGTGGTGCAATTAGGGTAGATGTCATACTGTAATATGAATGGTGTATGGAATGCTTGGGAATTAGTTGTATTAATGGTAAGGTTAGTAGTGTTCTATATTATGTCATGTGTCCATGTTGAGTTATGGATGAAAGTTGCTCCTTTAGTCATTCTTTGTTGAACTGAGGTGTTCTGTGAACAGTGATATAAAAGGAAAATTTGGAAGTTAGGATTAAGATTCCTAGCACATCTTTCTATGTGTTCACTGACCTGTAACTGTCTGTATTGTGAGTTGCGGATTTGTCTTCGACGGAGTGACATTCCTGTTTGGCCTATATAATGATTACCGCATTCTAAGCAGATAATGGCATAGATAAGGTTTTCCGAGGCACAGGTGAAATTTGATTTTATCTTAAATATTTCACCTTGCTTAAAGTGGAACTCTGTACTCTCCAAAAGGTGGGGGCATGTGCCACAATTAGGCTGACCGCATTTTTTTACTTTTGGTTCCTTTGTTAATGGACATAGTCTTGCGTTGGTTAATATTTTTTTCAATGATTTCGGTTGCATTTGCTCTTGATAATTTTGTGTGAGCCTAAAATTTCGTTTATTGTTTTATCTCCTGTGAGGACGGGAAGATTTTGGATGATAATGTTGAAGGCTTCATTGTTTCTAGGGTTGTGTGTGGAGATGCATGGGAGTATTTTTAAGTCTGGTGTAGTATTTCAGTTGACTTCCCTTAATGTTCGTATGTCTCTTTCCTTTGCTTGTTTAATCCAATCATTTATTAATGATGTTGGGTTAATGTGTCTTGATTAGTATTGATCTGAGTTCAAGGAGTCATCGTTCACGAGTATTGGTGTCCGAAACTCTGGTACAGGTTCTTTTCACTAGATTATAAGGTATATTAATTATTATGTGTTTGGGGTGGCATGAGTTGAATAATAGGTATTGTTTTGAATCTGTGGATTTATAGAAGATGTCCATTTCGATGTGATTATTGACTATTTTAATTAGGATATCAAGAAAAGGGAGTTGTTTATTGCTGTGTTTCATGGTGAATTGTATGCTGCTATTGATATTGTTGAGTATTATTTTGAAATTGAGGAGTTTGCTCAAGCTATCTTTCCAAAGTATAAAGCAATCATCTAAATACCTCTTACAGTTATCCTTTAAATAGCAATGAAATGAAGTGCCATATTTTTGTAGTGATGATTGGTATATTTTGAGTTCTAGGTAACCCATTACAAGGTTCGCAATCACTGGAGCAGCTCGAGTTCCTATTGCAATTCCACAATAATGTCGATAGTAAATTGTAT
>NC_068992.1:36591078-36591725 GCF_001194135.2 Octopus bimaculoides | reverse complement strand
AAATGAGAGCAAATACACATTATTGCATTTGGAAACGTATATGTATTCTTTTATTCTTTTATTTGTTTCAGTCATTTGACTGCGGCCATGCTGGAGCAGCACCTTTAGTCGAACAAATCGACCCCGGACTTATTCTTTGTAAACCTAGTACTTATCCTATCGGTCTCTTTTGCCGAACCACTAAGCTACGGGGACGTAAACACACCAACGTCGGTTGTCAAGCAAAGGTGGGGGGGACAAACACAAACACACACACACGAACATATACATGTATGTACATATTTATACGATGAGCTTCTTTCAGTTTCCATCTACCAATTCCACTCACAAGGCTCTGGTCGGCCCGAGGCTATAGTAGAAGACACTTGCCCAAGGTGTTACACACTAGGACTGAACCCAGAACCATGCGGTTGGTATGCAAGCTACTTACCACACAGCCACCCCTGCGCTTATACCCATTCCTGCGCCTATGTATATTCATATATGATTATATTCTCATAAATACCTGCATACACAAAAATCTACAAATACGCAGAAGCAACCACTGGTTAATGAAGAAATAATTTATGTATTTTATATATACACGTGAGCGTGCGTGTATATTCTGTATGCGTGTGTGTGTGTGTGTGTGTGTGTGTATGTGCAGC
>NC_068992.1:36585471-36591068 GCF_001194135.2 Octopus bimaculoides | reverse complement strand
GTGTGTGTGTGTGTGTGTGTGTGTGTGTGTGTGTGTGTGTGTATAATATATGTATCTGTATGTTTATATTTTTTAGCCCTCATTATTTTAAATTTAACTTTATGGGTTACTATATTATGCTCATACATTTTTACTTTGGCTTCTTTTCAATGAACTTATGAAGAAATGAAATGAATCGTTGACACCGCTGTACTATAAAATTTATCAGCATTTAATACTGCATTCTGAGTCATGAGTTGCAATGCCGGCTTTCGAAAAGAGAATAACATTTACGAAGACTTTGTATAGAATATCATACTTCATATACTTTGCATAAGACAATGTGTATAGTAAACCATGGTATGAAATTTGGAAGCAGTGAAGGTGAACTTTTTTACCGAGTGAAGAGACAGGCTTTTCATAAATATGTTATTATGTTAGATGCCGTTGTGTGAGAAAGGATATAAACAAGAGCTAGTAGGGAACTAGGTTGTAAAAGTGTTAAATTATATATTCGTTAAACATATATATTATATATATATGATTATATATTCGTTAAACAAATTTCCTTAAACATACCTACCATATTAATACGGTGGGTCCAAATCATAGAATTTTAGACATTAACAAAATAACTCTTAAATTTCATTAACTCTAAAAGGACTCCTCTTAAAATATATTTAACTACCTAATTGCAAAACGACACTCTATCTAACATTATATGTATAGTCTTTTTAAGCTTTCAATGCCAAAACTTTAAAAGCTTGAGGCTACTGAATATTGTTTAAAAGATCCTTCCAATATCTATGTATATTGCTATATCATAGTCTATTTAATTGTTTTAGTTGTTTGAATGTAAAGAAAGTATATTTGAATCTAATTTATTTTCTTTAAAGTAGAATCATGTTAGAAATCTAATTAATTAAATGATCATAAACTAATGAAAGGCACATCAATATGAGTCAACATGAATTAACAAAAGTAAAAATTAGGTAACACAATTCGAAGAACGTAAGAATAGAAAGCATTACAACCCAAATCATTCTCAATGTAGCTGAATGGAATTTAGTGCAAGTCAAAGCGAGTTAACCGAATACACGAACATCAATAAAATTATGATCAGAAGTGCTTACTTGGCTTGGGTTTGAAAAACAAAAACAAAAGCCAAGTATGTAATCTCAAAATGAACTCTTCTTTTTACTTAAAATGTTATTTCATTTGTTGAAAATTAATATTCTTTTATTTTTTGAAAGATTATGCTTTATAGCAATAATAGGAGAAGGACTTGTTTCTCTATTTGATTGCTTTAAATTTTTATACCAAGACCCTGAATATTCCAGCTGAATTATAAATGCTAGAAAGTATTAGTGATTTTTAGGCGTGGAAAAACGGTTGGCTACGTACATATTCTTAAGTAACCTGTATAATATAGTATACGAGATTCTTCAAATTGTCCGATGAAATATGTTTCAGTTAATCAAGGTTGAATCTAAATGTTTAGAAGAAAGTGATTTTGGAAGAAATCTTGAGTTTCATGTATCGACACGGATTTATATGAGAACTATTTTTGCACCATTTCACCGAAACTGGGCAGATATTTGTTGACGTGTGAGTTGACATAAATTTACCTCATCTTTCTAACGATTCTAACCACTTGATTGCGTTGTCAAATCGATATATTTGTAGATTCAATGGAAGAAGTACTACAAAGACATTCCGTTGCACTTTCACTTAATTTATTCACTGATCGAATAATTTCGTAAAGAAAATACGGAAGTAGCCACTCATTGATCGTACGCAGGTCACTTGTTCTTGAAAGCTTTCTTGCTCCAGATTATTTTCACCAAACTGGATATCTTCGATATTTCTCTTTAAGCTCACTTCCGACATTTGTAGTTACAATTTGTAAAGATTTGGCTATTAAAGAAAAGTGTATTTGACAACTTTCATCCGCACTTTTAATACTATGTAAAGTCAGACAATTATGGAAATAGCGCGTTAAAGCAGACGCTAACAAAATGTAAAAGTTGCCTAAAATTTGTATTTTGTAATCTAAACTTTTCATAGAGAAGACAACAAAATTTATGACAGAAACTTTTAGGAAACATTTTAGTAGATTTTATAATGACTTCATAATTTACTGCAGGTATTCTTTAATTGTTTTTATTTATTATTGTTAATATTTTATAAACACTTTGCTCAAATTTCGTTAAACATACCTACCATATTAATACGGTGGGTGCAAATCATAGATTTTTAGACATTAACAAAATAAGTCTTATATTTAATTAACTCTAAAAGGACTCCTCTTAAAATATATTTAACTACCTAATTGCAAAACAACACTCTATCAAACATTATATAACCTGTGAACAAAGACTATATAATGTTCAACCATAACATATTTTATTGTAAATGTTCATTAATTATTGTTTATGTTCTCATTATCAGTATGTGAAATAGTAATAGAAGGTAATCTCAAACCCTACTTCTCTTGCTGTGGTGATACCTTTAAAACCAAATTTCTACCAATACAAGTGAAGAGAACATAGGAATAATAAAACTAAATTATGCAATGATATTTTTTGATAATTTGACTTGATTTCGGTGGTGTGGTCTGTTATTTGTTCTCCCCGTTGAAAAAGTTTGAGCTCATGTTTGTTACAAGAATTTTACTGTATTTCTAAGCGAGACATTTAGCTCTGTGTTCTCTAGCTACGGCAATAAAAGCCTAATATTCTAATAGTATAAATAGGTTTGTCCAAATCAGAAAATATTCATCTCATACTTAAGGTTACTTAATATTACTAACTTTGGCATCCATATGATTCATGTGGATACATTTTCTTATTCTTATTCTGAGCAAAAACATGATTTATAAAAATCAATTGTTAAGAAAATTTTATATCTGAAGATTTTTCTTTGGTTTAGAATAAAATATCTTAAGATGCATGGTTGTTTTCTTTCTGAATAAAACCAACAACCGTTCTAGAATTTCGGTACTGAAGGCATTCATTTTTAGATAGTTTTTGATTACTATCACCATTTTCGTTTGTCGAGTATAACTTTCCAATGAAAATATTCATAAAATTTCAAAAATGCTGCAAATCTCCTTAAAAATGTTAAGAACGTTGTATTAAGTATTAGATGTGACTGTGTAATATTGTACGTATGTGTAAATATTGATTTCTAACAAATTCCAAACTCCAATTTTTTCTTCAAATGTTGCATCTAAAAAACTCAAACAAATAGATAGTACACAAGAAAAGAGAATAAATATCCTTGCGGGTGAAATATGATTTTTAATATTGTAACATTTATCTGAAAATCAAAGCTAAGAAAAATAAGGCTTAGATTTAGATATTGTTATTCATAATTTAAATCAATATTTTTTTCCTCAATACATTGATATTCTAAGAAGTATAAAAACTAAATCTATACTATATTGAAAACAAAAATACTTCCTGTTTCTAATAAAGGTAAAATGGTTGATGACGTAAGATAGAAATAGTGTTCTTGCCAAATTTCAGTATAGAATTTTGTGTCAATTACGTAAATTGCGCATGTCTAGTCCAGGTTAGTTTAGAGCACTAGCTTCAAGTATATGATAACCTATTTTGAAGAGGCTTCAATGCTCTCTGAATTTTTTTTTTTTTTGAAATGCATGACATAAAACAAACATACGGAAACAGATGGCAAACACTTGCAGTTTAATAATCTTGATTTAACATCAGAAATCATTATCGACTAACTCAGTGGAATACAATTCAACTTTTCATTTTTTGGCCTCCTCATTCTCCTGCTCTTCGCCAATTTTTTCTCTTCTTCCTACTTTTATTTTCGTCATTATCTTCTCATTCATCCCCAACGCCTTCTTCTTCTTCTTCTTCTTCTTCTTCTTCTTCTTCTTCTTCTTCTTCTTCTTCTTCTTCTTCTTCTTCTTCTTCTTCTTCTTGTTGTTGTTGTTGTTGTTGTTGTTGTTCTTCTTCTTCTTCTTCTTCTTCTTCTTCTTCTTCTACAACATTACCATCATCTTCACTTATTCTTTTCCCTCTTTTTCTTCAATTCCTTTCCTTGGCACTCCCCACATTTAAACTGTATTCGATAGACAGCAAATTTGGATGAACCTCTTTCCTGCTTTCACATAATTACGATTTCCAAAGGTTATGAAATCAAAAGTATTTTAGTGTATGGTTCGAGATACTTTCTAAATCGTTAAAGATATTATGATAATTTCTCGTTATTATATACATTTACAATGCAAGTTAAGAATATTAACCCTAAATTAGAAGCGTTATCAATCGTGGTAGCATTGTAGTTCTAACTATTGATTTTATGAAATATATGTTGTAGTTTATCCTTCATGTTTTTACCTGAACTGTACGGATATAACTTCAAAAGTATTTTACAATAGTTGTTTATGTTTGTGTATATTCTACCCTTATTTCTAATTTCTGTTTGAGGGCGGCGAGTTGGTAGACGCATTAGCGCGGAGGACGAAATTCATCGTCGCATTTCTTCTCTTGCGTTCAAATTTCGCCGATGTCAACATTGCTTTCCATCCTTCCAGGGGTGATAAAATATATGGCAGTTGAACACTAAGGTCGATGAAATCGACTTATTCCTTCCCTAAATATAAGGAAGAGGTAAATTTAGGCATGCGCCTAAATACGAAACCATTATTTTGTTTACAATATCCTAGCTAAGACTGATAGCGTTTGATTTAAGGCAAGTGTTCAGATGTGTTTACGTTCGCCAGAAAATGTTGTAGAATTTATAATTAATGTTGGGTGTTAGATGTACATTTTCAGCTTCTAAAGCATGATTGTATAGTATTTTTCATTCTACATTCTACGTGGTTCTGCTGTTTACTGTTTTACAGTAATATACAAATAATTTTGCCTTCGATTTCTTTTTATACCCAAACCACATAGTCATTTGTTTTTCTAACGAAAATTCTCAACAGATGAAGTACAATAAATTCAAACTTCACTGTTATCTTGATTGTCTGAAGCTGTTTTTAAGTAATTCATAATTATAGATATAAAGGGAAAGAATATAAAACAGATTTCATTATGTAACAATTTGTATTTTGCCTGTTTTATTTGATTTTGAATTGCCAAACAAAAATTAATAACTGCTGCCAATCATTGTATAAAGTTAGTGGAAATTGGTCGACTGTAGGCAGATTTAGGTCTCACAGACATCCATGCCTTGGTCGTCATCAATGGCATATTCATGTCGATGTCTTTTGTTATTGTCTTCCCTTGTAACGGAGATAATCATGAATGTTTGCTGCTGTCAAGACATGGGGACACAATCACTCAGTCTGGCTAATTTTAGGAAGTAGGCATTGAATACTTACTACAGGAAAGTCGTAATATAAAAGCTTTACATATGTAATCGAAAAGGTTAGTAAACTAAATTTCTATTGTGAATACCAGACACTAATTTAAATCTCATTCATTAAACAGATCATTCAGGTAGCTAACTATTCAATATGACTTGATTTCATAGTTGAAGATTGAAGATATTTCAATTCTCTGGCATCGTTACTGTTTGTAGGTCATTAACAGGACAATAATACACACACACACACACACACACACACACACACA
>NC_068992.1:36578573-36584393 GCF_001194135.2 Octopus bimaculoides | reverse complement strand
GTGTGTGTGTGTGTGTGTGTGTGTGTGTGTGTGTGTGTGTGTGTGAAACCTTTATCAAAGCATCTATACATCTAAGGCTTTCAATATTTGCGATGAAGTGTTGTTAAACACAAGAAAAGTTTCACGCCTAAGACGTATTTTCCAAAATAAATTAATATAAATTAAAAAATATTTTAAACGTTAAATTACAATTTCGCTTAATTTACATCACATATATGATCTAATTAATGAAAATCGACAAAATTTGACGATACATTAACCAATAACTGAAAACATCATTTGAAATAAATGATGAATAAAAGTTTGTAATTTGCTTTTGATATTTCTGTTTCAGTTCCTTCTTATTCATTTTCGTTCATGAAGCTAAATGACGATAAATCTTTTGCAATTCTTCTACGTGGGTTACAATTCCAGTCTTTTCAACATCGGCATGCTATGGCTTTCAAACCGTTTTGGGTCTTCTCGTTTCAACCATATATAGAAGCTGGCTTTTTCGACTGCCTTCTATATCCTCCTTATTACAGTTATTTCGGAAACATAAATGGCAACAATATTTCCAGCGTGAATAACAATGACATCAACAATAATAACAGCAACGATACATTCCCAGCCCAACTGCTAAAGGCACTGAACTATACAAGATGAATATCCTAAAATATCACATATGTCTAGAACTAGAGGCCACACTAATCAGGCTGGATGAATAGGGGGCTGACATAGTCATCCCCCACTTACGAGGCCGATACACACAAAAAGACTAATTTATAAATGTGATTTTATTAACAAAAAAAAAAAACGGCCGGAGACGGCTAGTCAGATGAACGCGAAAGGTGTACTGAAAGAAAAAAATGCCCGACATTCAGCATACCTCGAGAGCCAAGCAACTTGTGGGAATTTCAGTGTTCTCCAAAACACAAGCTCTGGCAACAAAACACTCGGTGATTTCCCTGTCTTAGTGAAGTATATAACCAGTAGCACACATGGTCACGTAAACAAAGTGTGGATTCCAGTTCCACGCGTACGGGGAAAAAAAGCCTAAATTTTTCTATCGAGGGATCATATGCCCTATTATTAGACTATTTTCTTTAGTTATTGTGCTGTGATCGCTATAAGCTTTAAGTTTATAAAATACTATTATTATTATTTACAGAATTGTAAAAAATCGATACTGCTTAACAAAACTATCGCATATATATTTAACATTTTGGACTAATGGGTATATATGTCATCTGCAGTCGGATATATTACAAATGTTTGCAATTTTTATAGGAAGATAATAGTAATTTAAACTTGTAGCAATGTTTCATTCCTTAACCAGACTGGCATATAATAACCAAAACAACGTTATGTATGGATGTACCTGACGAGACCCAGATTGCAACATGAATGCAACACATATTGAACGGAGAACTATACATAAGGTACAGTAGCAGGATGGGTCGAAACGACCGTTGTACAAAATAAAGATTAATACCAAATCCATCTTCTGGTTACTTAAGAAATTATTATTATTATTACCAGCTACGGCGGTACATATTCTAAAATTGGAACGATACAGAGAAGATTAGCATGGCCCCTGCGCAAGGATGGCATGCAAATTCGTGAAGCGTTCCACCTTTCTAGCAGCAGGAGTGGTTGTGTGGTAAGTAGCTTGCGTACCAACCACATGAGTCCGGGTTCAGTCCCACTGCGTGGCACCTTGGGCAAGTGTCTTCTACTATAGCCTCGGGCCGACCAGAGCCTTGTGAGCGGATTTGGTAGACGGAAACCGAAAGAAGCCTGTCGTATACATACATACATACACACACACACACACACACACACATATATATATATATATATATATATATATATGTGTGTGTGTGTGTGTGTGTGTGTGTGTGTGTGTGTGTGTGTGTGTGTGTGTGTGTGTGTGTGTGTGTGTGTGTGTGTGTGTGTGTGTGTGTATATATATGTGTGTGTGTGTGTGTGTGTGTGTGTATGTATATGTTTGTGTGTCTGTGTTTCTACCCCCAACATCGCTTGACAACCGAAGCTGGTGGTGTGTTTACGTCCCCGTAGCCTAGCGGTTCGGCAAGACAGACCGATAGAATAAGTACTAGGTTTACAAAGAATAAGTCCTGGGGTCGATTTGCTCGACTAAAGGCAGTGCTCCAGCATGGCCACAGTCAAATGACTGAAGCAAATAAAAGATAAAGAAAAAGATTACTATTATTATCAATTTGATACATATATATATATATGTGTGTGTGTGTGTGTGTGTGTGTGTGTGTGTGTGTGTGTGAGTTTCTGTGTTTGTCCCCCCCTACTACCGCTTGCCAGCCGGGGTTGGTGTGTTTAAGTCCCCGTAACTTAGTGGTTTAGCAAAAGATATCGATAGAATAAGTACAAGGCTTTTAAAAAAACGCCCTGGGGTCGATTCATTCGATCAACATTCTTCAAGGCGGTGCCCCAGCATGGCCGCAGTCTGATGACTGAAACGAGTAAAATATAGATAAAAGATCGTCATTATTATTATTTACTTCACCGGACTGAATGCTTAGCTGTGTCACGTCCCACGAGGTTGCCTTTGCCTTCCATCCTTTCGGCATCGATCTTATTGGCTAGTTCCCTCTCTCAAAATTTGTACCAATAGTAGAAAAACTATTATTGTTGTTCGTTGTTGCTGTTGTTATTGTTGTTGTTGTTGCTGTTGTTATTGTTGTTCGTTGTTTTGTTCCCTGTGTTGATAGGAACTGTATTGTATATAGATTTAACCCACAAACAAACTGTAAAACTAGTCTATATATACAGAGGGACGGTGCAGTAACAAGACAACGACGTACGTAGGGGAGACAGCATGGATCATAGGAGAGCGGGTATAAAGCATTGGAGGGAACTTAAGGAAGAGAAGAGCTCATCGGTTCTGTACCAATTTATTTTCTAAACATTATATAGGTTTATAAGAAATAGTGTCACATAAATTTATATCACACTTCTCACATGGTCACAGGATATTTGAAACATGTCACCGTTGTTTTTCATCTCAAATGGTGTAAATAATATGTAGTTCTAATCTAAAATGTGTCGATTTAAGCAACAAACCACATTACCTGGTAATTGCTGACCTTGTGCCTAAATCTGTAACGAATTTTTGTTGTTGTTGTTGTTGTTGTTGTTATTGTTATTATTATTATTATTAAAATATTTACTACGTGCATTCACCGCACTACTGAGCACAGCACTCTGTGCCTTGGGAGGGTGTTGTGATTTGTTTTAATGTTATGTTTACTGTATTGATCGTGCTTTTCGTAGGATGTGTGCGGTGCCTAGTAGTGCTATTTTCAATATATTACATACAGAACGTCACCAACTCTTCATCAGTTATCGGCCAGAGGGTCAAACGTAATTTCAGCCATTATCGACATATATTGCTTCCATTCTGGCGGCACCGACAAGAAACTTGTCAGGAATAAGAACAAAACGAGACGGGCTCGAGACGAGACCGTTAGTGGACGGACGAGGGACTAAACGATAGACAGATTAAAGGCTTAGGGCCACACGAAGACAATTAATAATGATAATAATACATATACAACAAAAAACACCTCGCTTCGCATGGACGTTACAAATTGGTGACCCGTTCCAGGTCCTTGAAACTACAAAAATAGTTATAATGGGAGAAGGAGATACTCCATAGGTATCATAAACCTTCCATTCCATTATAAAATATTTGTCTAGATATTCATTGTCCTAGACAAATACGACTTTAGAAGTTTCTGCCCCAGTAGATGCTTAAGAGGTAGACCACCCACAATTACATCTATGGCTAGGAAAACTCCTATAGAGAGATGGAGTGGATGGACCAGATCCATACGGACCCCCGAAAACGAATATGAAGTAAAGAAAATGGTCGAACATGCACTAGGATCTACCCTAAAAGGCCACACCTTTAAGTTTAACAACAAAATTTACGCCCAGGTTGAGGGGGAAGCCATCAGGGTTAGTATCACCGGTGATGTGGCCAGCCTTTTCATGGTATGATGGGACAGAAGGCTTAAAGAACGCCTGACACAGAACTCCATACTCATGAACATGTACTCTCGCTATGTTGATCATATCAGTATAGTGGTAAAAGCAACCCCACAAGAGAGTGCTCTTGGAATAGAAATAGAAACTAATACTATGGAGAGCATCCAGCAAACAGCTAACTCCATCCACCAGAGTATTAAGGTCACGATAGACTACCCTACGAAACACCCTAACCAGTACTAGATAGAGATCTTTGACTGGAAACTGTGAATAATAAAACCCAAGTCATTCACTCATACCATGCCAAACCCATGGCCTCCAAATACCTGATTCACCGGAACTCAGCTATCGCGGACAATGCCAAATTCTATTTATCCATGGCAAACCTCATCAGAGTAATGAGAAATGTGTCCATCATGTGACCCAACAGAGTTAAAGCGATACATACAATACTACGTTCACCGCATGCAGTTCTCAGGATACAGCCAAAGGGAAAAGATCAGAGTATACAAAGGAGCCATGAGGAAATTTGAAACTATCATACTATTTGCGCACTCTATAGGAGCAAATCATGGAACACCTTTTAAAGGACTAAGAAGAAAATAGGGAAAGCCATCTCATGGTGTGATAGCCACAAATAGCAGAGTGTCATTTTCGTTGACACCACCCCTTCTAAAGCGTACCGCTTTAGAAGGGCCCTAGACAAACTTAAGCTAAGAATTAAGGTTGTAGAAAGGCTAGGTAACCCTTTCAAATCCCTAATCGGTAGAACCTACCCTTTTAGTAGAATCCCCTGTACTGATAGGAACTGTATTGCATGTAGATTTAGCTCACAAACAAACTGTAAAGCTAGTCTATAATATAAGATGTACAGAGGGACGGTGCAGTAACAAGACAACAGCGTCGTACGTAGGGGAGACAGCAGGGAGCATAGGAGAGCGGGTATAAAGCATTGGATGGAACTTAAGGAAGAGAAGAGCTCATCGATTCTATAACAGCACGCCGAGCAGAAACACGGGGATCACTCAACAACATAAAAGTTAAAATCTTGGACACACAGAGAACAGACGCAACGCTTAGACAAATAACGGAAGCTACACACATAATAAAAGACAAACCTAGCCTGATTAGGAAACTAGAATGGAACACTAAAATACACCCCAACACACCACAACGTATGACAGAATAAGATCCCCATAGACTGATAATAATATGAGTATAATACAATGAATGGAATTAAATAACTGTATACATTACCAGAATAAATTAAATTAAAGTAATACAAAAAATAGATAGAAAAGAAAAAGTAAGTAGATATAAACAAATGAATAAAATAGATAAAAGTAGATCAAACAAACGTGTATAAACAGGGGATACTGATAATGCGGGCACATCCCCCCACACACACTTACTAAACATAGACACACAGATATTTACGCATGCGCAAATAAAGGCACATACAATAGGAATACAAAATGGTAGATCATTAGTAAGGAGAGACACAAAAAAGAACAAAGAAAGCAAAAGACCACTGATGAGGTCACAGAAGTGTGACGAAAAAAATCTGACTGCAATTCAATGAATATAAAATAAAGCTGAAGCAAGAGAACACCAAATATATAACCCTAACCCTAATTTTATTGGCTAAGCTGGCAACATGACCATCCCCAAATACAACAATATCTGTTTCAACATACGAATTCACATCAAGAATCTTGCAAAACGAATATATAAACGTATACACACGCGCGCACACACACACACAGACACACACAGACACACACACACACACACACACACACACACACA
>NC_068992.1:36575552-36578563 GCF_001194135.2 Octopus bimaculoides | reverse complement strand
TATATATATATATATATATATATATACATATGTACATATATATGCATATATACGTATACAGGTATAAGTTAGAGGTGTTTAAAAACTCTAAGGGATGATTAAATCTAAAGGCGCTCCTGGTGATTACCTGCATAGGTACAGTCCTTGGTAAAAGGTATACAGTAGCAGGTAGTTCAGCGGGTAAACCGTAGTTTAAATTATATGCAAGGAGAAAATGGAGGAAATATAACAGGAAGAACTTGGTCGTTTGCGCTAGTAAGCCATTAATTTAATTAATAAAGAAAAGTGGTAGTAACAGTACATTTACGATCGTTTCTGTTTACCAGTTGTAGTGGTAGACTTCATCAGAATGCAGAGTCATATGTAGAGGTAAGAAGAGCGAAAGACAAGGGATGTATTGGTAACAAGAATAAAGACAAGGAATGGTGAGTCTTACCTTATAGTAGATTTCTTAGTTGATAATTCTGCAGCCAAGTGAATGTAGGACGGAGGTTATTTTGATCTGTAGTCCCAAGTTTAAGTAAGCGCATATTTTCCACGTGTTTATCCTGGCTAGACTTTTCACCGTCGGTGTAAAGAAAGGGGGTTAACTCTAACACATGGTGAAAAGGAGGCTAACTCTATTCGGATTACTCAGTCCAGGGTGAGTAAGGAATTTATGTGTCTTTGTAACTTAAAGTTGTAGGAAGTTCGTTGTAATGGAGAAGCCCTGTGTAGGTGCAAAATAATTTATTATGGGGTGTGTAAAGCGAGTGGAGATTTGGAGGTGAATATTTGCGTGTAAGTAGTTTAAGTGGTTTCCAGCTAAATGTGATTATTTAGATGAAGACGTTAGCGTAGGATTTGTACAGGGTCAAGCGGGCTATATGTATATAAAAATTACTGTTCTCATATTTTCTATTAAGAAGAAGTGGCTTAGCCATTAGAATTTCCAGGCGTTCGGTTAAACAAAGATCGCACAGTCTATTGGTAGAGTTATAAGAAGTTGATTTTGCGAGTATGCGCCATTCTAATCTATATTCTTTTTTTTTTTGTTCTTAAGCTCCCATATTAGCTACAAAGCCCTGTTGAATTTGCATTATTCCTATTTTTGAAGCTAGATTGGTGTGCGTTGTACCTAAGTATCATTTGGTCTTTCGTGACTCCTATATAGGATTTTATATGGCTATTTGTGTGTTCGTCACATTAGTAAACTACGTTTTTAGTCTTACATCTATTAGAGAATTGGCACTTCTATCCCTGCAGCCACATACATTATTAGGTATATCTGTGTTCGTGTTGCGTTGTGTTGTGGGGACTATTACTACTCTAGTCTTTGTCTATGTTACTAGAAAACGCTTCATTAGTGATGGGATTTGTTCTATTAGTCTGTTGGTTGTTAGATTTATTGTTCCTAATATTCTTAGCTTCATAGAATATGTCTGGTTTTTATTATTAATCGTAGCTATGGTGGTAGCTGGGTTACTAGTCAGTCTGTGGCCTACTCTAATTTTATTTCTAAATATTGCTGCATTTTTATTATTTACGTTTATGTGTTTATCTACTAGTTTCATTAATGAGCGAACTATGTTGGATTGGAGGTGCATGGCGAAAGGGATTACGAGCCAGATCTTATCACTATTACGTTTATTATTATTAATACTAACAATACTAACACTAAACGTAATAGTGATAAGATCTGGCTCGTAATCTCTTTCGCCATGCACCTCAAATCCAACATATTTCGCTCATTAATGAAACTAATAGATAAGCACTTAAACGTAAATAATAAATATGCACTTAAACTACCTTCACGCAAGCATTCACCTCCCAACCCCACTCGCTTTACACACCCCATAATAAAGGCTTCATCCATTGCTACAAACTTCCTTCAAATTTAAGTCCCAAAGACATAAATTCCTTACTCACACCGGACTGAGTAATCCGGATAGAGTTAGCCCCGTTTTCACCATGTGTTAGAGTTAACCCCCTTTCTTTACACCGCCGGTGAAAAGTCTAGTCAGAATAAACACGTGGAAAATATGCGCTTACTTAAACTTGGGTCTACAGTTATTTTAACCGCCATCCTACATGCACTTCGCAGCAGAATTATCAACTAAGAAATCTACTATAAGGTAAGACTCACCATTCTTTGTCTTTATTCTCGTTACCAATACATCCCTATGTCTTTCGCTCTTCTTACCTCTACATATGACTCTACATTCTGATGATGTCTACCACTACAACTGGTAAACAGAAACGATCATAAATGTACTATTACTACTACTTTTCTTAATTATATTAATGGTTTACTAGCGCAAACGACCAAGTTCTTCCTGTAATTTTCCCTCCATTTTCTTCTTGAATATATACCTATATATATATATATATATATATATAAAACGTAGTTGAAAATGGATGCGTGGCGTTCAATCATATAATAATATAAATAATATATAAATATATATGTAAATACATATATTTGTATATACATTCATATATGGGCAATGGATACCACGGATCATAAACAATATGAAATCCGAAAACATGGAGTACGATCTTTTTTTACGAACAACGAAGGAAACAAATGGAAAACAAGACAAGTAACATGAAAAACGATCCTTCATCAGTTGTTGGTTGTTTTTCTACTTCGCTTTTCGAGCAATAACATTTATATATACATATACACACACACACATATATGTATACATACATATATATGCATATATGTATGTGTTTATCTACTAGTTTCATTAATGAGCGAACTATGTTGGATTGGAAGTGCATGGCGAAAGGGATTACGAGCCAGATCTTATCACTATTACGTTTATTATTATTAATACTAACAATACTAACACTAAACGTAATAGTGATAAGATTTGGCTCGTAATCTCTTTCGCCATGCACCTCAAATCCAACATATTTCGCTCATTAATGAAACTAATAGATAAGCACTCAAACGTAAATAATAAATATGCACTTAAACTACCTTCACGCAAGCATTCACCTCCCAACCCCACTCGCTTTACACA
>NC_068992.1:36571882-36575210 GCF_001194135.2 Octopus bimaculoides | reverse complement strand
AGAGAGAGAGAGAGAGAGAGAGAGAGAGAGAGAGAGAGAGAGAGAGAGAGAAAGTGAACGAGAGAAAGGCGCAAGAATGAAGAGGGAAGAAAGGAATAGAGTGGATAAAAGATTATGAAGAACGGTTGAGAGAGACAATCTAAACATTAATATAAGGTCCAGGTAAACATTAATCTAAACATTAATACAAGGTCCAAGTGTTCGACACTTTGAAATGTACATTTAGGTAGTTTATCTGTATTAAGCACTTATTTTTGTTTGTTTTAATGAGAAATATAGATTTATAGACGCTTCTAACGTTACGAAAGTGGTTTGGGGTGCTTAATTAGTGTTTTCGTTGTTGTATTTTGAAATGCATATTAACATGTAATGTTTATAATCAGTGAAAATTTTGACCCAACACTGTGAGATGTAATTGAAAACAATGGGATACATTTGAACATAGACTGTTTTTCATTTCTCTCTCTCAAAAAAAAATAAATAAAATAGAGCTTTCGATAGAATCGGTTTTAATCTAGGAGCAAGTTCTGATACAATACAACCATCTATGTTTATCTACCAGAAGAGATACATATCACTATTTAGAGCCATTAACTATCATGACTTCATCAAATCGATGATGCTTATTTACATATGTATTTAGTGCATTTTTCCCTTGTAAACAAATATTTCGATGTAGTAAACACCATAAGAATGAACGTTAAGGTTTATTTTATATGGGCAATAGCGGTTTTTATTAACAATGATATGAGTAATTGAATACTGTTAGACAAATATAAATAAATTGATTTTTCATTTTCCGTAGACATGAAAAGAAGATTGGTTATTCTAGGTGTCGATTCTAGTTGGAATATATTCAGGGACCACTCTCCCACCTTTATCTGTAAGGCAGAAGATAAAGCTATTCAATATGAAAGTGACTTCACTAAATAGGATAGCCCAATTTGCATAGTTAATGCTCTCACTGGATAAGTGGTCAAATACATAATTATTGATGTGCAAGCCATCAAGTGTCCGATACGTTGAAATTTAGACCAGCAACTAACTTTTAAAATAAAAACAAGTTTTCAACCAATGCTGAAATATGTAACTGAATATATGTGGACTGATATAAACAAACATCTCATTCTTATTTTCTCCTGCACAGAAAAGAGAGATTGGCTTGATCGTATTACAGGTCTTATCAAGATCTCTTGCATGGCACACTCCTAGATCTGCTTGTGGAGTGATATAGCTCATTGCTATATAAAAACACTAAATAACGTGGTTTCACTAAATAAATTTGCCCTAATTGGAGCTTTTGCAAGCTACACAGCCAACTACTTAATTATTGATATGTTAAACTGGACATGTTTGATGTTGCATTAAATTATATATTTTGATAAGCAGTACAGAACTCTGGCTAAAAATTTGAATCGCTTATAAAAGTTTACATTTAAAAGTAAGAAACACACAATTTAGTGAAATAATAATATTTAGTACATATAAACAGCTGTAAGAATCGTCAGCATCCGATAAAGATGGAAAATATGTCGGATAATACCTCAGCTTTTGCCAAGCGGTTGTGGAGCGTTATTAGTCATCAATTTTACACGTAAAGGTTGGCTAAAACTTTATACTACTTGCATTACGTAAAATACATTTCAAAATACATACACACTGACTCACACAATGCAGATAGGCATGTGTGCACGCACGCACGCACACACATACGCACTTGTATGTATACGTGTGCCTGCGTGTCTTGAACTGTGTGTGTGTGTATATGTTTGTGTGCGCATGTGCATGTATATATGTGTCTAATCAATTTTATTTAACTTTATTTTACTAGATATCTTTCTCTTTTCCATCCTTTATCCACACACACACACACACACACACACACACACACACACACACACACACACACACACACACACACACACACGCACACACACACACACACACACACACACAAACACACACGCACCCACACAAACACTTGTTGATATTCATTTGGATTTTTAGTTCCTTATATTAGCAAGTCGTCAATTATGTTTCTTATTTTCTGTTTCTGTTTTCCATCTTGTATTCAATTTTCTTTCCTTACCTTGTTTTCTTTTTACCTTGTGTTTTCCCTTGTATATCTGTCTATTTAACTCTATTATCTATTATTCTGAAGGTTAATATATTGACAAGTAGATTGTTAGTAGATCGATATATTTGCAATAAATTAGTATTCGTTGGAAGTCGAAGATAATTATGTTCTGCAGCAAATTATTCTTCAAATATTGTTTCATCGACAGCATAAATAATATTTATAATAAAGATTTTAAGAGCACCAGTTCTGAAAAGAGAGTATTGTTAAAGCGACTCCAAAATTACAAATTCCCAGAAAATCCAAAGCAAAAGTGTTTGAATTTAAATATAACATTACGTAAATATTTGGATTTAAATATAACAGTACGTAAATATTTTCAGATATCATCCGTCATCGGTTCTGTAAATTTACCCTGAGTAGAATCTGTTGTTGAGCTTGGAAAAGTCCCATATCTTTTGCGCTACTATCAGCTGATGGTTGACGGGCTTATTGTGGGCTATCAGTCATCTATGATCGCGAAATGACTCACTGAATCACAAAACTGGGCATACTATTATCTTCTGTATATATCAATCAAAGGAGAAGCTAACAAATCTTCTCATCTGGTATGACCATTCACTTCTGATCATTTCTATCTCAAGCACTCATTACTTCCAGTATTTTCGTAGACATTTCACACCACTTCAGTATTTAAGTCAGGTCGTCATGTTAACATAACGTATGCATTGCAATCGATTTCCATACGTCCATGTCAGTCCTTCAGTCGCAGGGTTCCCGACATGTCACACCTCTCCTATCCAAACACATTGACATGTTGATATCTCAGTTATCTTAAAGTAAGCGAGGAGTAATGCAAACAGCTCAAGAATTATATTCAGTTTATCAGTAGCGGTCAAATGCGGTTGCAATGTCTTTTCTGTAAGATTTTTGATATCTGTTCCCTGCTTCTTAACCAATCCGACCTGTTTCTTTATACATACCTGCCTTATTTCTTAACAACTAGTTCTCTAATCTAATTACTGAAGGTTTTCTATTCCAGATATCAATGGTGACTGTACAGCTAAGTCGTATTGTGTACGTTAACAAAGAGTCAATCTTTTGGTTGAACGAAGCTCTACGTTCTCACAACCAATGTTAACGTAAACTCCAATTTCGTGTTTCTTATATATCATATAAAATGCTTTATGCATGGTAACATGTACAGAGAGGGAGAGAGAGAGAGAGAGAGAGAGAGAGAGAGAGAGAGAG
>NC_068992.1:36567822-36570226 GCF_001194135.2 Octopus bimaculoides | reverse complement strand
ATATATATATATATATACATATACATATATAACAGCATATATATTTAATGCGGTTTTTTTCAATTGCGTGAACTAAAAGACAGAGGGGGACGGGATAAAATACCCGCATCAAGTTGCTATAAAGGCAGATAGTAATTTTACCTGGTATTTATCCTTAGTGCAAGTTTTGAAGAGTGCAGTTCAAAGCTATAATAGAAGTGACAAAGGAGCACATATTCTGCAATAAAGGCAACAACGCAACGGAAAGTATGTGAAATATTAACGCAGTATATGCGGATCGGACAATAAGTGTAAGTTGGTGTCAACGTTGGTTCCAGAAATTCCGAGCCGGAAACTATAGCCTAGAAGACGAGCCTCGTCCTGGAAGATCTATTAAGCTCTATGAGGACGTCCTGCAAAACTTGGCGGAACAAAATCCTATCGTAACTGTTGAGGAACTAGCAGAGAAGCTTGGTACTGATTGACCTGGGAGGGTCGTTGTCAATCATGGCCTAGATCTCACCAACAAATTTAGGAGTTCTTTTCTTATCAGAACGACCAGAGTGAGTTTTCCGAGCTGCTGTACCTTGGTAATCACCATTAGACTCTCCCAACACATTCGAATCGTCTGCACTCTCCTGAGATTGACAGTGAAGCACACTAAAATGTTTATCTTAGCACTTCCGGTGCGAATGCCAAGCTGGCTTTTTCACAGACTTTGCCAAATTGACTCTACTGTACTTTGTAGCTGACAAAAGCAAAAACAAACAATGCGCATGCGCGAAATTAAAAATATTAAATGGCGGCAATTTATCAATCGCACCTTGTATGTATACATATAATTATGATATATTTCGACCAAAGATTGATCCAGGCCATGTCTAACTTAATAGCACCATCTAATAGGGTTTGTTAAATCCTCTTTATGTCAAGTTTTGTGGTATCATGGCTAATTTGAGTAGGGAGTTCTATTGGTGGCTTATTCGGTATTCCTTGAAAAGATTTGTCCAGATTCCGTTTACAGGTGGTAGGATCATTTTCCTGTTTGATTTGTTTTGGGACGATGTTAAATAAGCCAGGTCCTGTTGAGCAAAGAAATTCTGTTGCAGTGCATTTATGTGTTGTGATTTTAAATTGGGTAGGGGACGTATGGCCTGTGGTCCTAGTCTTGGATGAATTCTGAAACTAATGTTGAGGTCGTTTGGGCAATGTTGGTGGTATATTCTCCACATCGTGCAAATGATGTATCGCTCACAGCAGCGCTGGAGAGAATAGGGTTTCAATACTTTAAGACAATCCTAATAATCGAGTTCAGTCATGCCCTTAATTCTTTTAGTGAATGCCTTCTGGGGTGATTTGAATTTGAAATATCTTGTATTTTATAGGGAGACCACAGGGGCAGCAGTATTCGAGGTGTGGACGTACAAGGGAGAAGCGAGGAATGACACCTTGTTCTGGAATCGGAAGGTTCTTAGGATCCAGAAGCTCTTCCTACTAGCTATATCAATTTTATTGTTGATGTGGGCACTTCAACTGAGATTGTTGTCAACAATTACTCCTAGGCCTTTGATATTATTGGATGCTGTAAGTGGTTCCCCTCAAGGAAGAGATTATGGTTGTTTTAGCATAGTCTTCCAAAATGCATCAGTTCAAATTTTCCCTCATTAACCGCTTTTCTTTCTGTCTGTCCATTGACTTACAGCATGTAGATCAAACTGGAGTTCAGTTCGGTCGTTTTTCTCCGTTGAGAATTTTCTGGAGCTTGGAGTCATCGGCGAATATTTTCAATTTGCTGTGTTTTATGATGCTTGAAATGCTTTTTATATAGACTATAAACAGAAGCGGGTCTAAGACAGTCCACTGAGGAACGCAACTGGTGACTTTTGCTGGACTTGAGTGGATTCCATCGTTCATAAAATGTTGTGTTCTGTTCTCCAAGAAATATTCAATCCAGTGTAGTAGTTTTCCACGGATTCCAACATTTGACAATTTTGACAATATGTTGTTGTCGACTCTGTCGAACGCTTTACTGAAGTCGAGATATTTGACATCAGAGTTCGAACCTGATCCTAAGGCTTTAAGGACATCATTTATGTTCATTATTTACATTATTTACAATTGACGGATATTTGTCCTCTTCTTGTTAACACAACGTTTCGGCTAATATACTCTCCAGCCTTCATCAGGTGTCTTGGAGAAATTTCGAACCTGAGTTCTCATTCCTAAAGTATTTTTCGATGTTGTTGTTGTTGTTATTATTATTATTATTATTATTATTATTATTATTGAGGGTAATGCCTGGAATCGAACTCGGAATCTTAGGGTTAGTAGCCCGCGCTCTTAACCACTACGCCATATGTCCACGGGCATATAATAATAATAATAATAATACTAATAATAATAATAATAATAATAATAATAATAA
>NC_068992.1:36566618-36567376 GCF_001194135.2 Octopus bimaculoides | reverse complement strand
CTATGAGACAGCACTTCCCTCTCTACTCTCATCTTCCTTTTCAAGTGGAACTTGAAAAAGTTGATGAGGCCTTGGCCAAAGAGGAAAGTGTCTGTCTTTAGCCCTTTCAAACGGGTCCACCATATCACCTCTTTCGCTACAGCCACTAGGTCGGCGGGTCAATAATAATAATAATAATAAGTATTTGCCGCGGCAAAAGCCATGCTGGTTTGAATGTAGGAGATTGTGGTTCTCCACGAAGCCAGCCATCCTTGAGCTCACCATTTCAAACACTTTCATGACATGGTAGGTGAGTGAGATTGGGCGATAGTTGCTTGCGAGGGATCGGTTTCCCTGTTTGGAAACTGGAATGACAGACTGGGATAAGAGCTGTTTCGGTATATAACCCGAGTCTAAAAATTTCTCCAGAGTTTGGTTAGTGACACTGCAAGTTGGTGTTTACATTCCTTCAGGAGACTAGCAGGGTATCTATCAGGGCCTACAGCAAAATGATATGATCTCATTTATTGGTGCTATGATGTCTGAAACAGTAAAGGTTATGACCAAGATTATATGTTGAGGATCGACTTCGTTCACATACCTTGCGTAAATATCAGTGGGATTACTAAAGATAGAGCAGTATTCTTTCTGCAGTACTTCTGCTGTTTCTTTAGTATCATGTTGGAGAATGCCGTTATCCTCGATCAGTGGACCAACGGGCATATATATATATATCTATATATATATGTGTATATGTATATGTATATATATATATATAT
>NC_068992.1:36561819-36566301 GCF_001194135.2 Octopus bimaculoides | reverse complement strand
ATATATATATATATATATATATATATATAGTTGAAATTTACTGAAAACAAAAGACGAAGAGAGGTGTATAAAGAACAAGTACGTGCATTAGTTTACCGCTCGGGAAAGTAAGAAAGCCTATGGTCTTTCTGATTTTCTCAGTCTGGGGTGTTCCACCTCACCCCTTCTGTATGTGCTTTTGCCGCACCTGTTGGCCCATTTGGTGTATAAGGAAGTTTAGTTCCACTGCCCTTGTCTGCACCTGATATAGGGGTGTTGATTCATCTGGTATTGTAGAGAGGAGAATGTCTAGTCCTTTTTTGAAGACATCTGCTTCCACCTTATGCAGATTTCTTAATTTTTGTGACAGGGCATTGAAGAGCTGCGGCCCTTTGAACCCTAGACTATTGCAGTATCTGGTCCTGCATTTAGATGGAGTGGATGGTACCTTTGGTATAATACAATGGCGGCCAGTTCTGGCATTTGTATAACGCTCAGTGCCGAAGTTAGGTGCTAGCCCTTCTAGGATTTTTGATATGTATATCATTTCATATCTCTCACGCCTTCGCTCCGGGGAGAAAAGATGCAATTTTCTAGCCTATCCCTGTAGCTCATCCGCTGCACTGCTTCAATCTTTTTAGTGTTGGACTGCTTCAAGCTCCGCTGTGAACTTGCCACTAAGTGGTGACCATAACTGAGAGCAGTAGTCCAGGGGTCTGAGAACAAAGGTTCTCCACAGGATCAGCATAGTTTATTGGTCTCTTGTTTTGAAGGACTTCAGTTGTCTGCACTTTGCTGCCATCTTACCAATGTGCATATGAAACGATGCGTCACTACACATACTGATATCCAAGTCATTCACTGCCTGTGACTCTGGCATTGTAGTGCCTTCGGGTTCTGTATATGCAGATTGTAGTGCATTCGTGAGTTGAAAGTGCAGTGCTTGAAATTTTTGCAGCATTAAACGGTATGATGTTTATTTCGGTCCACTTGTACATCGAGTTCAGGTCCCGCTCTAAGCTTGAGAAGTCATCTTGGTTTTTTATTGCCTGTGATAATACTGTGTCAACGGCATTGCTGTCCGAGTGACTATGTGCATGTTTAAGAGGGCTATTATGAACAGTAATGGTCCCAGAATAGTTCCCTGGGGGCGGCCACTTCGGATTTGAGTTTCCTCAGAAAGGGCACCATTAGCTGCAACTACCTGACTCTTTAAGGATGTCATGCTGCCACTCTCCCTAGTTTACCAGCGATGCCAAGGTCTCGTAGCTTATGACATATCATGCCATGATCTACCCTATCAAATGCCTTTGCAAAGCCAAAGCCTATCAAGCTGACATCTGTATAATCAAGCAGCTGGTTCAAAACTCATATTGTTGTAGGAGCTGTGTGAGGCAGCTTCTTGGACGGAAGCCATGCTGAGTATTGTTCAGTAGATCCTTTTCTCTTAGGAACATTATCAACTTCTTTTTGATGATTCACTCCATGACTTTACTGATATGTGATGATTGGCCCGTAGTTTTTGCCCTCGGCTCTGCTCCCACATTTATGGATAAGGCATATAATGCCTTCTTACAGCTTTTTAGGAAGTATACCACTTGCAAGGAAACTTTGGAAAAGTATCTGAAGTGGTTTCGCTAAAGCCTGCTTACATGACTTTAGGAGAATAGCTAGGAATCCATCAAGACCAGTTGCAGAGCATGAGATCATTCCATGTATGGCTGTTGTTACATGTTTCCTCAATGTTGATGTAATTTATGGTTGGCACCTCCTTTTTTAGAGCTGTAATATCAAAGAATTCAGCTGGATATTTTATCTGCATGTGTCCAAAGGGCAAGTGAAAACACTTTTAAATTGTTCACTGAGTATCTCATTTATCCTTCCTGGGTCCGCTGTCAGCCAGTCATTACCTTGGAACAACGGTCCTATTTTATATTGTATTGTGGCTGTTTCCTTTGCAAATTTATAGAAAGCTTTGGGATTTGTTTTTATGCTTTTCACAGCTCTTTTCTCTTTCTCCCCTCTTACCCTTTCGTGTGAGTTTGATCTCCTTTTCGATTTCTAGGAGTGTCTTATTAAGATAGAGTTCTTTCTATCTTCACTTACCTATTCAACGCGTTGAGACCTTTGACCTGTGTCTCATGAGGGATTTTCTGTCCCTGGAAATCTTGTTTTAAGTGTATTTCAGTGAGTGCTGTGCAAAAGCTTGGTTGCATGTCACAAATTCTCTCAGGAAGCTAATTTTAGTTCTGTTACTGAGTTGTAATAGCCCTCCTACATTTACGGAGTACATTGGTGTGACCTCTGTGCTGGTGCCAGTGGTGGCCACCCTGGATCCATTGGTTGTGGTGGTCTTACGTGTTGGTGGGGGTGGCTCCGAATCTGGAATTAATGAAGTCATGTTAGTTGTTGCACAATCTTTTGAGCCATGCACAAAACAAAATTGTAGCTCAGTTGTAATCCTTATGACGGCTTCTGACTAGGACTGGTTTTTAGAGTAGGGCGTATTTTAGTTTTGATGCAGTTGTTGTACGACTTTTTCCTTTTTCGAGTCTTCCTGTATCTTTTGGAAGGAGGCTTTTGTTTTTGTATGGTTTTGGATGCAGGGAGCAGCAATTTGCATCACCACATCCATGCCATCAGTCACCACACAGGAAGAATTTACACACTTCTGTACGCTTCCTAACTGTTTGTGGCTTTGCATATTGACTTTCTGACTTTTCCATTTTACTTGGGTGTTCTCTCTTGTGTTTTGCTTCATTTTTACATCTATCGTCATCCTTGTTTCTTCTTTTATCTTTATTTTATAGCTTTTTATTGGTTCTTCTGCAGTATTGGGCGTTGATACTGATTGTGGTAGGGCCATCAGTGCTAGTATTTTCTTCCTCGGCAGGTCTCTCAGTTTTGGTATTTGTTTCAGGTATGTGCTCTTGTGGATCAAAGGGGCCAGAAGAACATCAGTCACTCGCATAAGGATCTCCATCCTTATCATCCTTTTTTGCATTTCTGTGCAAAGTTGGTGTCTAGTGTGCTAATGTGAGGTCTGATGAGAGCATAGGGGCAGATAAATTCTTGTTTTGTTTTTTTTAACTCTATCTGAGTTGTGGTCCTTATACAGCAACTGCTCTTTAGAGCTGCCGTTATGATATTATTTGCATTCTCTCCTTCGGCTATTTGCCACCCTCTCAATAAGAGTTTCAGTTCTTGACTGACTCAGTTTCGAGACATCCTTAGCCTGCCGTTTCTTTCTGTATATATTCAAAGGATGATTGAGATCAGGAGAGATGGGGAGAGAAGAAAAAAGAGATATGTAAGTTGTATTGATACGTGTGCACAGATGGGATAGGGAATAAAAATCTGTGTCTTTGAGTATATATTTATAAACTTTCTAAAGGTATATTCCTGTATACACACATGTTCAATAGATATATATATACAAGGAGAGACAGACAGACAGACAAATAGAGAAAGAGAAAGATTTATTAATGTACGGACAGGAGAGGTATTAGTTGGAATAAGGAAGAAAGATCTGTTTCTTTTAACTTGTATATGTATATGGTAAGAATGGAGACATAAGTGTAGAAGAGCACAGGAACAATACCGTATATCCAACGCAAGATTTAATATATACGTATGTGCAAAGAACTTTAAGTTACCTGTAGTTAACCGTAAATTTACTCTAGGAATTTCGCACTGGCGGTTGGAGTAATATTATTAATAACATAGGAGATGGAATATGTATTAGACTTTATTGGGTATGATACATGCTTCTTATTTCTTTATTACCCACAAGGGCCTAAACATAGAGGGGACAAACAAGGACAGACAAAGGGATTAAGTCGATTACATCGACCCCAGTGCGTAATTGGTACTTAATTTATCGACCCCGAAAGGATGAAAGGCAAAGTCGACCTCGGCGGAATTTGAACTCAGAACGTAACGGCAGACGAAATACCGCTAAGCATTTCGCCCGGCGTGCTGACGTTTCTGCCAGCTCGCTTATTGGGTATGCTACATGTTTCGACCCGTCGTTCTGGCTCTCTTCGGGTACATCAGTAAAAAAGTTGCACTAGAGATTTCATCTGTCGGTTTACTTACCGCTATATGTCCACCAAATTCAAGAGTGAATAAAAGCAAAAAAAAAAAAAAAGAACTATTGAAACGCAAAAAATTCAAATATGAGCATGGAAAGTATACGTCCCAGTTTAAATAAAATGACGTAATCATCTTTCGCTGTTTTAACTGTTAAGAGAAAGAATAAAGAAAGTAGAGGGTGAAAGGAAGATAATACTATGACGAAAATTTTTGTTTTGTTCGTGAGTAGACGCATACATGGACATACATACATACATACATACATACATGCATACATACGTACATACACATATACATACGTACAGACACAGCGATATATACACACATATACATATATCTAGGTACATGCGCATACACACATATAGACGTTCATATATATATATATATATATATATATATATATATATA
>NC_068992.1:36554802-36561806 GCF_001194135.2 Octopus bimaculoides | reverse complement strand
ATATATCACGTAAGCAAAAAATTTTTTACTACAGTGGCCTAGCGTGTAGAAAAAATTAGTCAATAGATTATATATAAATACAGTGTACATTATATATAAATACAGTGTACATTTAAACACGTAAGAGGTAACCATCATAGGATACCTGGCATGCTAGAAGGAATAGCAAAAATCCAAACCACTATTAGGGATAAATTTCGAAGGCAATGAAAAATAAAAACATTTACCATCTATCTCCTGGACAAAAGACTACGCTTGCGCGGTGGATTTGAAAAATTATAATATATAAGCGCGGGCCACATGCTGGATTGCCTCGTATTTATGTTTAATCTTGGCGTACCTCTTGATGAAGACTCCGCCTGGCAAATTATTTTATTCGCTAATATACAGTCAGAAACCATGGTCCATAAATACGAATGATGTCATAAATAACAGTGACAAACGAAATATATACCACCGATAGTTGTTGTTGACAAACAACAGCAGTAATTTTATTCAGCTGAATACACGTCATTGATTGGTTCAAATTACCGAAATAGGACAACTTTAATACGAAATAACTTCGTAAATAGAAACTTTTCTCAACAACGCTAAGAATAAAAGATGTTTTATATGACACATTGTACCAGTGTCCGAAGTTTGAAAGTGTTTAGTTACAACAAATTAATTTCTCGATCTGCCGATGAAAGTGAAAAGATCCTACCTTCTTTGCAAACATCAGCTCTGCTGGTGCGCTACCTGCTAGTGTATTCGGACTTGGTGTTACATGGTACATTCTTAAAAATTGTTGAAGAGCTACCTCATCCGTGCTTTCCTTATTTGCTTTCTTTAAAGAACTTTTGAACTCTCCATTAGATTTGGGATGGTACTGCGCCGTAGTTATATTCTACCACGAACATTTCACAAACTTTTAAAAATTCGCTAGACACAAATTGCGTTCCATTGTCAGACACTATCTTGTCTGAGATGCCAAATCTTGCAAACAATTCGTGTAAAAAATTTATCACAGCTGAAGAGGGTGTTTTTTTACACTTCAAAATTTCAGGCCAGTTTGAAAAACTACCACTAAGTAGCATGAACTGTTTAAAGGACCAACGAAATCGATGTCTAGTCTTGACCACGGACAATTTACTTTTGGCCAAGGTTCCCATTTTATATTGGGTAATTTTGCTGCAAGAGCACATTCTTTACAGCCTTTCACCAAATTTTCGATTTTTTTGTCCATCTTTGACCAATATACGTAACTGCGCATTGACGCTTTCATCCTTGTAATACTCGGATGTCCGACATGAAATTCTCTCAACATTCTCTTTTGTAGTGTTTTCGGTATGACAACTCCCTGTGCATACATCAGTACGCCATCACATGTTGCGTGTATATTCTTGTCTTGGTTTTTTTCGTACCGAGTCTTTTCGTATTTCCTTTTGCTGACCATGCTGTTCCTTTTGTTTCTTTTATAAACTTGTCTTTTAGCACGTGTCGCTTTATATCCTCCAGTGTTACCGGTAACTGTCGCACAATACTCCACATTATGTTTTTTATTTCACTTTCAACTTTTAGAGCTGCAGTTACTGTGTCCTCGAATGGCTCGCCGTCTTTGGGTATCAATCTGGACAAGCTATTCGAATGCCCTAGCTTTTCCGAAGGTAAATACTCTATTCTACAGTCATAATTTAAAAGTATGGTGACCCAACCTTGTAGTCTGCTTGTTGTATGCGTTGGGATTCTTTTTTTGGATCCATATATTGTCAGAAACGTGTGATGGTCTGTTTGAAGACAGAAACGTCTTCCATGGATAAACTTGACACCAAATATGATTGCCAATGCCTCTTTTTCAATCTGACTATAATTTTTTTCCTCATGCAATAGTGACCTTGACGCCTTTCTACTGCCATCGCGACACCTGTGAAGGAGCACGGCTCCTACCCTGTACTCACTAGCATCTGTAGCCAGCATAATTTCCAACTTTGGATCGAAATGGGTTAGTGATAAATCTGATGTTAAAATACGTTTTAACTCCTTAAATGCCTTCTGGCACCTCTTCGTCCATTCTTTTTCAATAACTCATTTAGTGGAATCCTTACATTATATATGTTTGGAATGTAGACTTGAAAATATTTCACTAAACCGAAAAACGCTTATAATATTGTGATGTTTGTTGGGGTAAGAACATTTTTTATGTGTTCGCCCTTGCCGAGTCTGGTCTGCGTCCATTTATATCAATTACTTGTCCTAAGCACTTGATTTTTCAGCAAAAATTCACACTTTTCCTCTTCTAATCTGAACCCATATTCGCTTATTTTCCCGAATATTCTTTTAATATTTCGAAATGTTGCTCCTGTGACTCACTCTTTATAAAAATATCGTCCAGGTAGGTGATAACGAAATCATGGGAATCGATGGGAATAAATGATAAAAAAGACCCTTCTGCTAAGTTCTCGTAGAATAAAATTATAGGGTTTAGGGATGAAACAAATATAATAATAATGGATAATACATACTATAAAAGCAATTGAATATGTTGAGCGAAGAAATCTGTTAAGTTAAATTAATTTTATATATTTTAGTAACCAGTGTTTAACTCCATTGCCGTGAGAAGAGAAGGCCTGGTGTTATATAATTGACAACAATAGTGTTGCAACCGAATAGGTATTAGGTTAATTATAACCTAGGTGGGATGTAACATGAATTAAAGGAAAAATGAGAATCTATAAAATAAAAAGATATAAAGGATATCATGATAAGATAATTAAACTGATTTATATGACGTCTAAAATATATATCAGTGAGAATCAGAGGTAGTCGTTTTCCCGCAATTCGAAAAGATTTAAAGAATTTATAAACGCACGAAGAGACGGCTTTATTTTGTTTATTTAATAATTGTTTGGGGTTATGTCTCAGGATTTGTGTAGAGTCCCTCAAACATAACCAACACGGAGCATTTTGGCCTTGGTATGAAGGAGTTATATTATATTGTAGGTTTTCTTTCTCTAAGACAGTGTATATGTTCTGTGAGAAATGTAGGTCTACTGTTATTTTGTATTTAAACGAGTTTAAATGTGCAGAATATCTTTGCTTGAAATTAACAGTAACTCCAATATAAATCTTCGTGGATTCTTAGAGCGTATTTAGGGCGGTGCACTTGTTAACTACATTAAATCTTTTGCAGTGAGCTTGCACCGGGAAGTCCATTACTCTTTGCGAAGAATTGCATTGGTAAATGTGTTTCATATTGTTGGTTTACATCTATGATAGAATACTTCCGTATCTAGTGTATTATCGTGTCAAATTAGTGCCTCAGTATCATCTGTTGTATATATATAGTGGATGCCTCATCGGATGGAAGTTAAGTAACCTTTACAGTTTTTTTTTATCTATCCTTGCTTTTGAGAGTACAATTAAGATTTTCAAATATCTTGTGAGGGATTTATAACATTCTTCTCTTGTAATATTAGAACGTCTGATTATGAAATTCTTTAGTTTTACGCCATTGGTATATAGTTTTAATTATTTAAATGTGTATGCACATGCGCGTGATGTTTCACCGCTGTTACGTATCGTTTATAGTCTGCTTGGAGCAGACAACAAACTGATTTAAATGACTGAGTAGCCTAACATTCTTATCGAAGATTGACTTCCCTTCGCAAGAGTTCGTCGCACTCGAGTGTTTGAGCTCAATATTTTACATCAGCAAAACATTTACCCGATAGAAACTCTCTGAAGATATGTACAGTATTATACTGTACTTGTCTTTGCTGTACATGTTTTTATCAGGACGATTGGTACTAATGACGCGTACGTATTCTTTTTAAAGTTTGGCGAACAAGAATAACATATCTTCTAATGAATACCTTGATATTGTTTAGTCTATACATCATCGATGGCAATAGAAACAATCCGTGAATATAATCGACCATTTCCATGTAAATACAACACACATTGGAGAAGCAGTGTTATCTGTCAACATATGATATTGTATTAGTATATTTATTATATATTTTTTTTTTGCAGATGATGATGTATAATCAATTTTTTTGTTCTTTCATATTTTTGTCGCTGGTTATTTATATTAGTTGAGTCCTTTCATTCCATTCTACAATGCGTGAAAAAAATCGATACTTATATATTTGCCTTGCATCTGCATTTTATTACTATTATCCTATAGAAGTTGGACTAATGCTTTCAATAATCTATTTTATAAATAAATTCTTGAGTAAAATTGTAAATATCTTTAGGTTTTTATCCTATGACATCTAGTGGCTGAACATTCGTCACAATTATCATTTAACATATTTTAACAATTTTTATTTCGTTTATAGAAAATAAAATGTCACTGCTATTTGATCGATTGGCAATATTTATATGAGTTTCCCATAAATATTGTCAATCGTTAAGTTTAAAAATATGAAAAATAAAGAAAAAAGTAAATACAAATTAGAATTATTAATTTTTAAATAAACCATGCTATCTATGTTGGTAATTCTTGGGGTAATAAGAATCGAAACATGTTGGTACATGACATATTAGATTTACTAAAAGATTACAATTGAAAAAGGAGCTGATTTTTTTTAACTCTTCGATTCTGTTTTATAAAATAAATTTTATTTCACAATAATATCTAAAACATATAATTAATAAACTTTTGAAAATACACTAGATTTATAAACATATTTCAACATGTAGAACAAGTGCCCGAACAGGAATGGACATTTAACAAAAGTAGCATATATACAGTATGAGATAACTGTAAAATATGAATGATTGATAGCATAGTAAATAATACTATCATGTGAAGAGTAAGTGAGATATTAGTTTTAAAACTTTAAGGAAAAATTACGACACTACGAACTAGCGTATCAAAATAATTAAATGTGTTATATGAAATGAATAAGCAATTTTGACGAGATAACAAGCAGAAAAAATTGATTTGTTACCCAACTATCGTCATGATGCATTTTGCTTTAGTTTCTACAAAATACTGCCTAATATTGTTTATTGAAATCCCATTATTTAGCCTAGATCGGCTCCTACTAGTTCAGACCTACAGAACAATCCAAATGCATAGTTCTCCAAATATGTAGATATTTATTCCTTATACGAAAGTTTGAGTTCAATCCAAGCGCCTAATTACGATTGCACATTGCACATTTTATCCTTGTTCTGCAACGTATTCACATTTTCAAAACTTTAATGTTTTTTATTTATTAGAGATTTTGTTCAGGGTGAGTATGGTTAGGATATAGGGTACTGGATAACTACTTGAGAATTCTGTTCTTTACACGATGTTACCAAACACTCTGCAGAATGTTCAACTGATATTACATAAAAGTAAGTGGCCAGCTGAGTTCAATTTTATGGGTGGTCATCATTTGTAAAACAGAATAGTAGGAAGGCACGCTCTCAAGCTGCATGTTAAAGTGAGAATGACTTCAAATTTTGGCACAATGCCAGAAATTTTGGGGGTTGGGGTAATCGATTACATTGACTCCAGTAATCAGTTGGTACTTGTTTTTATCGACCCAGAGAGGATTAAAGGCAAAGTCGACCTCGGCAGAATTTGAAGTAAGAATGTAAATAAAATAAAAAGCGATCGAAATGCCATTAAGCATTTCGTCTGGTGTGTTAATGATTCTGCCAGCACGCCCGTCTTAACGAGCGCCCTAATAATATTAATTACACGTTTCAGTATTTTATTATTTCAAACACTTATATTTACATATGCCTGATGAATTAGTTGAATTAAAAAACATAAATGTTATCGAGATGTGATAATTAAAAATTTTCACTACATAAAACAGAAATAATATTTTAGCTTATATGACATTTGTCTATGCTTGTTAGAAGCAGAACACCTGTAATGGAACTGAGTGACAGAGTACCGTGTAGTATCTGAAGTTGTTCTGCCTTTGAGTTCAATACTCCAGATTTTAATAACTTTTAGCAAATTTTCCACAATTTGACAAGAAATTTCATTTAACTTGCTTTCATGTATACCTTTTGGGAGGGGGGGGGGTTCATACCAGTTGACATTAATTTGTTGGATAATGTACTTGTGGGCGTTCATGCCTTTAATAGCGATTCATTTAATTTCTCGTAGCTGTTCATAACTTTCATGAAAATGTAGTTTGGCCAATATGAACGAGATGATTCGAAGCTAAGAAGAAACTTTGCTACTAACTTATCTCATTAAAAATGCTGCAATTAACATAATACATCGGTGTAAATTTATATATCTGTAATTTCATTAGTGCGCTGAGCAGAAATAATTACCCGTGTGATCCAGAAATGAATTAGCGTATATTGAAAGTTCTTTGGACGATATATTTCTATTAAGTCAATAGAAACTTTGGTGGGATCTATCACTGCTGTAGTGATCAGATCTAGTAAATATGCAAATGTTTTATATTTTGTAGCTCACTGTGTGTGTAAATATTTCAATCACATTCGGGTTATAAAATTTAGAGTATCAACTTTTAAACAGCGATGCCCTAAATTTTTTAACTGGAAAGATGGCATAAACGTCACATCATTAACATTTAATGGGAAATTGCTACAATGGTTACACGATTATTAATAGATATTGATTAAGGATTAAATCTCAACTGCTAGATTTTTTTAAAAGTCAAGAAATGTTTTCAGTAGTTTGTTCATATTGACAGAAAAACATGAGTTTAATGGTCTATGGTATCAAACAATGAAAAATAAACAATAATACATACATTACGATAAATCACTCGACGTAAGAATCAACTTTAAGCCTACATTATTCCAAAATCCTAGTAATTCAATAACTTTTCCGATAATGACAATTGGCAGCAAACTATTATGATAAATAATAGGTTAAACGAAAGAAAGAGAAGAGATGTTGAATAAGATATAGGGAAGGTGGGGAGAAGAAAAGAGAACTTAAGAGCCAGAAATAATTATTCATGCATACATGCACAAATATATGTATGATTGATGTATGTATAAATGTATGTATGTATATATATATATATATATAT
>NC_068992.1:36551634-36554510 GCF_001194135.2 Octopus bimaculoides | reverse complement strand
TATATATATATATATATATTCCTGATGAAATCCTCTTGCTAATACCATTTACCAGGTTCTTGAACACAGCAGCAACGACATCGGCAGTTACAATTGCATCAGCAACAGCAGTAACGGTGGCAACAACAATAATAGGTACAGTTCTGACATCGCGCGTCCACAGAATATATTGGTTGTACCGGAAATTCATTCAAGAAACGTTTTTCGAACTGTTGATTCTCCTTCAGGGTCCCGGAAAGGAGATATGTAATATCACTGGCCAGCCACGTTTGGCAACTAAAAGACTTCGGAGTTCCACACTCAATCTCATGGAAAATTCTCAAAAACATCAACAAGACGAAACTCTGCAAGCTATGTATAGCCGAATACATGAGAATCCTAAGGAACTCACTCGAATCAGGAGCTATACTTAACTCCACAACGGACATTTTCGGGTCATGTTTGCATTTTCGGAGATTTCTGCTGGCCTTTTGGCAACCGCATGAAGTTGATAGCTAACGGGAGAGGGATATAATCCCCTATTATTTACAGCTGAACGATGGCAGTAGGGTCGGAAGTCGATAGCCATTAGCAAAAAGGGGGCAACCCAAACTTTTCCACTCCATATTTTAAAGAGATTATAGGCCAACAGGATTCGGAGTCTGACGATACGGCATAAAATTAAACCCTTTATGGACGGGAAACCCAGGGTAATCTCATAAACCGGCCTTCACCGTCGGAGTACACACTGAAGTCCATCCAGCTACTGAAATGCCGCACACAAATGTCATAGTGGTGGTGGTGGGTTTACTGTTGCCACTGGCGGTAGTGATGGATGTGGTAGCATTCTTGCGTATGTTGCTTCTTTTTGTTGTCATTGGTTTCTTTTCTTGCTGCAATGGTGAAAGTGGTATTGAAAGCAATGGGAAGTTACTTTCGTATATTTCACCTGCGTTATTGCTCTTATTGTTGTTGTTGCTGCTGATCCTGTCGTTGCTGCTACTGCTAAAGCTATCACTGTCTATTGCGACTTGGATCTTCTGTCGTTGCTGCTACTGCTAAAGCTATCACTGTCTATTGCGACTTGGATCTTCTGTTTTGCAGATGACCGGCTGTTCTTTTCAGCGGACGAACGATTCCCATTCGCCATCTTCTTCTTTTTTTACTTTGAGGGACGTATCAGTTTGAACGAACGCCAAATTAGCCGCTAAGTGCTACAAATAGAGAGTAACTAACCATCTCTCTAAGGTCCTAATTAGTTTATCTATGTAACGGTAACAAATGCACAATACATAACAATGTCTAGCAACAATAGAACTTACAGGAGCGATGTGCAACACGTGTCGATAGACGACGAATGATAATAATAATAATAATAATAATAATAATAATAATGGACAACTCTGGACCCCTATAACAACTGAAGAGGTCACCCAGGCAATGCAAAGACTAAGCAACTGGAAGGCACTTGGGCACGACAAGATCCCCAACTTCTGGTTAAAATACCTGAAAGGAATGCACAAAAAGCTAGCTGAAAACTTTAACAACATACTAGCAGAGCCAGAGACAATGCCTGAATGGCTCACGAAAGGGAAAACCATCTTAATTCCCAAATCCACGGAAACGGAGAAACCACAAAACTACTATAACCTGTCTCCCTACGATCTACAAAGCCTTTACTGCAATAATATCGCAGAGATTGAGTAAGCACCTGGAAAATAACAACCTGTTTCCAGAAGAGCAGAAGGGATGCTGCAAGGGCTCATACGGCTGTAAAGATCAATTATTGATCAATAAAGCCATAATTGAAGACAGCGGCAGAAAGAAGAAAGGCCTCAGTATGGCCTGGATCGACTACCGAAAGGCTTTCGACAGTGTTCCCCACACGTGGATTCTCGAAACACTAGCCATAAACAAGGTGGCACCAATTATTATAAAATATGTAAAGCACTCTATAAATAAATGGCAGACAGTGCTACAGCTCCAAACAAAAGAGGGACTTGTGAAAACGAAAGTCATCCCCATTAGAAGAGGAATATTCCAAGGAAACACGCTCTCTCCACTCCTGTTCTGCCTGGCACTCACACCTTTAACGGAATTGCTAAATAGAACTGGATGCGGATACAAATGTTAAAGCAAAACAGTCAGCCACCTTTTATATATGGATGACCTAAAATTATACGCTAGAAATGATAAAGAGCTGGAAACACAGACAGTAAATGGATTTACCAAGGAAATAGATATGAAATTCGGATTAGACAAATGTGTCAAAGCAACCCTGAAAAGAGGAAAATTAGTTAAGAGTAGCAACATCACACTAGATAAAGTCAATGAAATAAGAGAACTGGACGAAAGCCAGCCATACAAATATTTAGGAGTCAATGAACTAGATAGGATACAACACACACAAATGAAAGAAAAAATAATGAAAGAGTACTATAGACGAGTTAGATCAATACTAAAAACAGAGCTCAATGCTAAAAACAAGATAATAGGTATTAACACTTTAGCCATGCCAGTTATAAGTTACAGCTACAATATCTTTAACTGGACACCAAAGGAACTATCTAAAATAGAGAGGAAAACAAGAAAAATAATGACAGGATCTAGGATGCACCACCCAAAATCTGACATAGAAAGGCTATATATACAACGTACAGAAGGTGGTAGGGATCTTATACAGCTGGAAAACTATTATAAAGTAACCACCATAGGAGTGCAAAAATACCTACTTCAGAAGCAAGGAAAACTAATGCAAATAGCCACAAAACACGAGCAAAACAAAAACTGTTTCCAGTATTTAAGGAAGCTGACAAATACAAACAAGAAATCATACTACCTAATAAATACGAAGAAGAAGAAGAAGAGGAGAAGAAGAAGAAGAAGAAGAAGAAGAA
>NC_068992.1:36545296-36550906 GCF_001194135.2 Octopus bimaculoides | reverse complement strand
CAGCAGATGACAACGTTTCTCTAAAAGAAATGGAGAAACCTTCAAAATACAAAGACCTGGAAATAGAGGTAACTCGAATGTGGAATCTAAAAACAGAAACAATTCCTATCATAGTAGGTGCCTTAGGCATAATAAAAAAATATTCAGACAAATACATGACAAAAACACCAGGACTTACAAATATATATAACATACAGAAAATTGTACTACTGGGCACTGCACACATCCTACGCAAAGCACTTTCAATACAGTAACCATAAGAGCATCACAGCAAACCGCAGCACATACCCAAGGCACACAGAGCTGTTCTCGGTAGTGAAGTGAAAGCACGTTATAAAAATAAAACTATTGAATAATAATAATAATAATAACTGTAGCGATATTAATGGCAGAGACAATAACCGTCTCTACATCTGCCACACAGGGTTCAATACTAATAATTCTAATGTAGCACAAATATATCGTAGGAAACAGAAAGGGAAACTACAACAGTACACCAAATTGCCTGTCCTGTGGTTAAACTGGAAGCGCGTCCCCTAGGAGAGAGCTAGCCTGGGTCGAAAATTCATCCACTGACACAAACTCTTCTCTGAATACAAACCTGGATGGTCACTTGAACAGGAATTGCCCGAATTCGAGCTCTCTAAGTTCACCACCCACAGAGAAAAATGTAAGAGGATCAAATTAATCCGAGAAGAGTATACAGAAGTAATATACGCCTATCACTATGCATTAGGCAGGCCATCTGAAGAGAAACACACCGCACACTCTTATCAAATATCGAGAACACGAAATGGAGATAGACTATATTTGGACGAAAACAAGTTAGCAAATGTTAGGAGGGATATCTTCAGAAATAAAAGACTCATAGATAGTAAAATAACCGCGATGAAGCACGCAGCAGAAAATGACCTAAATATAAGGCAGAAAGGAAATGAAGAACCAGATGAAGAAAGCAACTCTCCACGAGTCTCAATTGAAAGACTGCCATCTGACCAGAAGAAATAAATTGTAATGAACCTGATAATGATAGCGATTACACATTTACTGAAGAGAGTCTATGATAGAAATGAAGCAGAAAATCCTGAAGAAGCCTGCAGTTGTAAGACACGCCAATATGCATGATAGAGAACCACTTCATAAACTCTCAAATACAATCCAAAATAGAAAACAAATTAAAATTGGAAACTATGTGAGAAAAGAAATTATACATGAACTAAAACCAGATCTCACTGAATTAAACGAAATTACTTACACAGCTGCTAAGACAATTGAAACCAGTTGTACGCCTCTGAAAAAAAAAAACAAAGGAATACAAACCTGAGAAGAATTCCAAACTGAAAAAGTAAATTTCAAAAAGGTATTGAAATAATGAGAGGGGAAATGTCAATATTGAATGAACTAATCTGTGGAAACGATGTAAAAACCAGAAAAGGAAGAAAGAAGAGAAAACATAGATTCTCACCAAGAGAAGAACTGCTTTCAGCAAAAGAATCACTGCAACAATAAGTCCAAGCAAAAGCTCAAAGAATACGAAGATTTGAGAAGAGAAATAAGGCTTACAAGCAAAATAAGCTGTTTACACCCAATGCGAAAACATTCTACAGAGAAATAGGGAAGGAGAAAACAACCGTTGAAAACCCCTCTCCTATGGAAGTTGAAATCTTTTGGAAAAATATCTGGAATGATGAAAAGACTTACAATGAAAATGCAGACTGGATTAGACGCACAGAAGAATGCTACCAAAACTTACCAGAACAAGTATGGGAAGACATCACGATAGCAGACCTAAGGATGACATTCATGAAGGCTCATAAGTGGAAATCCCCTTGTAATGATAGGGTATCAAATTTCTGGCTTGCATCGCTCCCGTGCGCACACGGAAAGTTAGTCCAGTTATTCAATGAAAATATGGGAGATCCTACGAAAACACCTTATTGGTTAGCAAGCGGTATTACCTACTCCCGAATAATAATGAAACCAAATTTCCCCAAAACTATCGGCCCATAACATGTCTATCTACCACGTATAAAATCTTAACATCTATCCTCGTGGAGAAAATGTACAAATTTATGGAACAGAACGACATTTTCCCCACTGAACAATAAGGGTGCCTACGGGACTCATACAGATGCAAAGACCATCTTTTAATCAATCGTATGATCCTTGAGAACTGTCATAACAAACCCAGAAATCTCAGTTTTGCATGCACTAATTATAAAAAGGCCTTTGACAGCATACCACATTCATGGATCTTGAAACTGCTAGATATCTTCAAAATATCTCCTGTGATTTCAAACTTCCTGAAGCACATGTCAGTGTGGAATATGAAGCTCCAATTATGCGTCTCTAATAGAGTACTGACCACAAAAAAATATTAATATCAACTGCGGAATTTTCCAAGTTTACACCTTTAATTTTTACAAAGTCCTAATATCCCTTACAAATTAACTTAACAGAACAAAGTATGAATATAAAATTGGCGACAAGATAATAAGTAATCTATTTTATATAGCTGAATAAAACTCTATGACAAAAGACGATAATGAGCTTGAAAGACTACTACGTACTGTGAAAGCATTCAGTGATGACACGGAATGAAATTTAGTCTTGATAAATGTGTCAAGGCCACTTTCCGGAAGAAGAAATTGAAGACTTCACATTCAGTAGTGTTGAATGTTGATACAGTCATAAAAGAACTCGACCAGGAAGAAACTTACAAATACCTCGGAATAAATGAGGGTTCTAGCATTCATCATGCAAACACGAAAGAGAAGATCAGAAAGGAATGTTACAGGAGAGTTCCTAAATCTGAGTTACATGCACGTAACAATTCTTAAGCAGTTCCGGTTGTTATTTACACTTTCAATGTATTGGACTGGAATATGAGCGAAATTAGGAAGATTGACATGAAAAATCCTTAAGCTGCTGACTTGCAATAAGATGCACCACCCAAAGGCAGGCGCAAATTGTCTTTACCGACGCAGAGCACAAGGCGGTCGAGACTTGATCCAATTTGAAATTTCTTACAAAACCACCACAATTGGACTGGCAAAATATCCTGAAACATCAAACGACTGGTTGCTAAAGCTCGTTGAAAACCATGGATGACGTAAGAAGTTTCACTCATTTATGAAGGAGAGCAAATAATTTTCAAGTGCGTTTATGTATAATACCCATGTTGAACAACAGCATGGTAGAAGTGCAGCAACTGTAGTTGCAAAAAAGGTAAAATCAATAGCAAAGCAAAATTGAACATTTGGCTGATAGGTAGGAACAAAAACCTCTGCATGGCGAATATGTGGCCGGTAGCAAACAAGCTGATGTAGAGCAAAAAAACACATCCATCACTGGCTACAGAGCTTAGGGGTAAATGCAGAGAGTGAAGGCTTTATCTTGGCTACCCAAGATCAGAGCTTATTGATCCAGAACTATCAAGCCAATGTGATGAAAAATGGTGTTGACCCAAAGTGCCGCTACTGCAACGATGGGATTGAAAAAGTGGATCACCTAATCTCTGGGAGTAAGGTTTTAGCACCCGTAGAGTATAAATCAAGACATAACAGAGTTGGCCAATATCTACATTGAATAATGTATCGACTTTATAAAATCAAAACTGCTGACAAATTGTACAAGCACCACCCAGAGGTTGTAACTGAAGGAGAAAATGTAACTATTCTTTGGGACTTCCCAGTGTGTACAGACCGGATCCTCAAAGCAAATAAACCAGCTAATGTTGTGAAAGACCAAAACAATAAAGTCTGTTTATTGATTGATATTATTATACCCTGTTAACATAATATCTCGGCAAAAGAATTTGATAAACTCAGAAAATATAAGGATTTGCTAATTGAAATCGAAAAGATGTGGCATCTCAAGACAGTTACAAAACCAATGTTTGTAGGAATATTTGGAATGATCAAAAAAGGAACTGAAAGTTATTTATGAATGATCCCTGGCTTACCATCCACGCAGGAAGTGCAAAAGATTGTCTTAAGTGGTACTGAGAAGAGCATTGTCGCTGTGAATTTTCTTTCTTTTTTCCCCGTTTTTATTTTTTATTTTTCCTTTTTCTCTGTCTTTCTTTCCGTCTTCCTGTATCACACGACTTTGTTGATAAACAACCTAGTTTGTTTATTTTAATGGCCTACCAATGTATACAGTGCGTTTCTCTGCTCTAGATGTCAGGAAGACATTCGGTAAAAAATGGAACCAAAATTGAAAGAAGATAATAATAATAATAATAATAATAATAATAATAATAATAATAATACTCTTTACTCTTTTACTCTTTTACTTGTTTCAGTCCTTTGACTGCGGCCATGCTGGAGCACCGCCTTTAGTCGAGAAAATCGACCCCAGGACATATTCTTTGTAAGCCTAGTACTTATTCTATCGGTCTCTTTTTGCCGAATCGCTAAGTTACGGGGACGTAAACACACCAGCATCGGTTGTTAAGCGATGGTGAGGGGACAAACACAGACACACAAACACACACACACACACACAAACACACTCACATACACACACACACACACACATATATACATATATATATATATATATATATACACACGACAGGCTTCTTTCAGTTTCCGTCTACCAAATCCACTCACAAGGCTTTGGTCGTCCCGAGGCTATAGTAGAAGACACTTGCCCAAAGTGCCACGCAGTGGGACTGAACCCGGAACCATGTGGTTGGTAAGCAAGCTACTTACCACACAGCCACTATAATAATAATAATAATAATTGAGAAACTTGGGTAGAAAAACAAGGAAACTATTAACAACACATCGAAGTTACCACCATTAAGCAGACACAGACAGAACATATCTACCCTGCTCAGAAGGAGGTTTCAGCGTGACACAGATAGAAAAATATTATATAATAACAACAGTTGGACTCGAAAAATACTTAGAAACAAAATGTGGACGACTACTCCATGTAATAAAGCATCTCTCTCTCTCTCTCCCCCCTCTCTCTCTCTCTCTCTCTCTCTCTATCTATCTATCTATCTATCTATCTATCTATCTCTTTCTCTCTCACACACACACTTACATATACACAAAATCAAACGATTTTTCTATACACAAGAAGGCGATAAAATACAAAACAGAAACAAACTTCACTGACACACTGATCACAGATAACAACACGATTAAAATGATCAAGGACATAATCAACAACATGAAATGAGAACTAAAAGCATACTAAACATACTAGAGAGGAAATGGAGAGAAAAATCACTTCACAGCCAATACCTTGCTAGGCTTGACAGAAAGTACGGCTAATTGAAAGCCATCAATGGCTCAAAAACCCTGGAGTAAAAGCAGAAACTTTAGGATTGATTCTCGCTGCACAAGTGCAATGCTTGAGCACAAACAACTACAATAGCAAAATAATGAAAACTGGCTCTAACACCAAATGCTTAATATACAACCAGTACAATAAGACAGTAGACCACATCATCTGTAGCTGTCCTGTCCAAGCCAAATCTGAATATATATGCAGATATGACCTCAGTAATTATATCCACTGAGCATTATGCTTTGACAAAGAAATCAAATCTAATCAAGGATTTGATTTATATATATATATATATATATATAT
>NC_068992.1:36542891-36545286 GCF_001194135.2 Octopus bimaculoides | reverse complement strand
TATATATATATATATATATATATATATATATATACACACATATATACACACATGCACACACACACACACACTCACACACACTCACACACACTCACACACACTCACACACACACACACAGATATATATATATATGTATAAAGATATTTTTAATTTTAAATTATTAGCGATGTAAAAATTCTTTAAAAATAGATTGATACAGGCCTCATTGAAGGAAGTTTTTATGTAAAGCGCTATTCACTGTTTTTATTTTATAACACCTGTGTTGTAATGTAATTTGTTTTCGTTGCGGTATTTCCGGTTTCGTTTTGAATTTAATATTCACATGAAGCGTTCGCCTTTCTTCTTTCGTGGTAGATCATTTTCCGTTATTTTGAAAATAGGAAATATCTTGACTTTTCCATCTGTGCAACTGTTGAAATGTTTAATACATGGGACATTTTTAAGAGCACCTTAATACGACCTATTAATTTTTATCCTGTTTGTGCGACATAATTCCTATTGGATTGTGGGCATGTTATTTAGTAAATGAGAATTTTTAAAATCATTTTTGTTCATATTTGCAATTCCTTCCCATTATTGAATGTTTTGGTTTTACGCCCTTCAGTCAGTTCACCTGTCCCACAGCAAAAGGCTTCGCGTTTTATCTGCATTATTTCTTCTAATGTGAATTTCGCTTTGTTAAGAATTTTGGTGGTTGTCTTTTGCTCTTAATGATTTGTGAGTCTAATCATTTTTCTGAGATTTGACAACGCGTAAATTTACAAGGTAATATTTGCATGTTAGATTCTGAGGTTTCTAGAATTATTGGCTATGCCTTTTTCTTCATAGCACAATGGTTTATACTGAGTCTGAGGAAGATAAATAATATTTTTTGTGAACTCTGGGAAAGTGAGGTTTGTCAAGCATGAGTGTTGTTGGAGTAAGTTCCCATAAGAAAAGGAATTGGATTTTCAGAGCTTCCTTGGGAAGATTAGGAACCCTTTGTCTCTAGTGAGGATAAATTTTCATATTTAGTTGGAGGAAGCCAGAACCCTATTTAAAATCACCATACAATTTATCTCTAATTATTTGCGAGCTAACAGGATAATATTGTCTATTTGATTAGCCAAGTTAAAGTACATGCTAGTCACTTTTTATCCCTAGCTGCGTGTATATATCTAGATATCAGCTCAGCTATGGTAATTATTTCTCAGCTATCTTCCATGAGAAGTTAGCTAGCAAAATTTTCCTCATGAAGGATAGCTAAAAGATCCTTTATATTTTGCAAGAGAGGTTACATCTCCATCATATATAGGTGTGCTTCAGTCCTTATTTTTATTCCCGTATTTTATTTCATTGGGAATAAATACAGGAAGTTCTATGTAGAATTGTCATCATAGAGGAGTACGCATTTATATTTGAATAAAAGAAAAATATGTTGTTTTTTTTTTTTGGTTACAACTTCATCTGCTTCCACTTCTTGTAAGATCCAGTTACTTAAGTATATTATCTCTTCTGTATCCGCATTATCCTGTTGTATATAATCTTCTTTTGGCATACAGCAGAATGATCCTCTTAACTAGAGCTCTTGGTCTCGACATCGAACGCAGCATCACAACACCTTTCAATGCTTCTTGATTACGACAGCTCCTCAGCACAAATGGAATTAAGATCAACTCATCTAAACCTAAGGTTATCAATGTCAGCTATTACACAGGTGTCTTTGATATCGCCACTAGATACATGCAACGGCACCGTACAAAGTTCATAAAACTCAGTAAGACCTTATAATTCTTTACTCACCTATTCTTGAATTTGCTTCCCGATCTACCATTGTGGTATACTTGTCTGGTGGAGAGCGAGGTAAGTTTGTAACGTCTGGTTTGAGGACACTTGATGGCAAAATGTCACCTTCACTTAGTCTCCGATACTCCATTAATTCAGTGTTACTAGCATGTCTGCTGAGACTGGTGTCTTGTCGTACGATCAAAAACAAGGTTTTCCTCATTATTTACATTATTTACATTCGACAGATATTTGTCCTCATCTTGTTTGTTGTTAACAAAACGTCTCGGCTGATATACCCTCCAGCCTTCATCAGGTGTCTTGAGGAAATTTCGAACCTGGGTTCTCATTCCTAAGGTATTTTCCGATGTTGTTGTTGTTGTTGTTGTTATTATTATTATTATTATTATTATTGTTATTGTTATTATTATTATTTAGGTCACTACCTGGAATCGAACTCGGAATCTTGGGATTAGTAGCCCGCGCTCTTAACCACTAAGCCATATGTTCACGGGCATAATAATAATAATAATAATAATAATAATAATAATAATAATAATAATAATAATAATAATAATAATAATAATAATAATAATAATAGTAATAATAATAATAATAATAGTAATAATA
>NC_068992.1:36541470-36542881 GCF_001194135.2 Octopus bimaculoides | reverse complement strand
TTCCACATTAAAAGTGACACTGATAGGATTTATGTGAGACGAAGTGATAGCGGTAGAGACAAAGGTCAGTCCAAACAGCCTTTGAATGTCACATTGTATCACTCAGACAACACCTGCACAACATTAAGAAAAGAAATGGGTATATCCAATGCACACTCAAAAGTGAAAGCAACAAAATATCCAGATATGGAGAAGAACTACTGTGTAGGTACTCAGAGAATACAACTATCACATGGATTGACTCAAAGTAGGCTGGACGGACCCACCTAAAAAGAAACTCGGAGGAAAAGCAGGTATCATACCAACAAAAAGCAATGCGTGGGTACGTATCCCGTAGGTTAGAGGGTAACAACGTTGACAGGAATAGTAGCCTCGCATGAACCTGTGATAGATACATCCTACCTGGAAGGATGTGCTTTGCTATCCAGGAACAGGAGATAGCTACTAAATACCTGATAAACAAGAGGGATAAAGATATCACCAAACATCCACGTTGTGACAAAAAGAAAGTAAACTCTGTTATACCAACATGGAAGATATAAGCCATATCCTCAACAGCTACCCAAGATGTATACAAGATATACATGTATACATGCCCCTGAGGTGTGATATAGTTGCAAAGACTATTTATAATGCTATCCACAGGAAGGGCTGCCCTGACATATATACATCAAAGGCAAGTCTGAACCAACAGGTAATCACATCTTTAAAAACAAGGAATACTGGTGGAACACCTCAATAAAAGTGTCAACTCGGTGCAAACATAAAAAACCTGATATTATGTGGGACAGAGAAGAAAGGTCATGCGCTGTTGTAGTTGTCACCTGCCCAGTGGATGTGAATTTACGATCAAAAGTCCAAGAAAAAGAGAACATTTATGGCGAATTGATGAAGAACTTACAGCTCTTGTACCATGAATAGGAATTCTCGCATGTACCTACCATCATAAGTACACATGAAAGATTTATATATGCCAACAGATTTGCACAAAAAACTTGAAGAACTTAGTTTCAGTGGAAAAGAGCAAAAGAAACTGACGCGGATTTTCCAAATCCAATGTATTAGTGATACGGTAAAGATTTGTAGAACATTCCACAAATTCTGCATCTGGGATTCTTAGGGGAATAGATGAAGACGTGGGTGTATGCATCGACAGTTCAACCAACACACCAACTCAACATATTTACATATACCAGAAACTATCAAAAAGAACTTAAACTCAAAGAAACACACACACACACACACATGTATGTATGTGTGTGTGTGTGTGTGTGTGTATAGATAGATAGATAGATAGATAGATAGATAGATAGATAGATAGATAGATAATTTTCACGTTTTATTATTTGCAACTTTTATAATTTTACAATAGTGAAATAAACTAGTACTTTCATGCGTTACGCAATCATCT
>NC_068992.1:36539474-36541180 GCF_001194135.2 Octopus bimaculoides | reverse complement strand
TAATTTTACAATAGTGAAATAAACTAGTACTTTCATGCGTTACGCAATCATCTGGTTTATGTAATGACAGTTGTGTTCCACATTTAGCAACTGTAGTGAAATGGTTAGATTTGTCCTTTAAATAATTTCTGATGGGCTCCAGCAGGCTGACTCTTACGGACCGTATTTTGACCAATCGGTATGTGGCTTAGATGTCATGGTTTGGTGAGCGCACCAAATAAGATCTATTGAGGACAAAAAATACTAAATTCATTCAATTTGATATAGCTAATTTTAATACATCCATTAACCCGATCATATTAAATAAGGCAATGTGGCTTTTCCATAAGAAGGCTGGACTTACTAGAGAAGAATTTAAAGTGATAACAGCTGCTAGAAAGTCTTTTATTAGTTTTAATGATAAAGTATGGATACGGAAGGATACACCAGATGCTTTCGATGTCCCCATGGGGAGCTCTGACTCAGCACAAATAGCTGATATGGTGGGTTCCTTCATTCTTTATGAATTAAATGATCAATTCCTATGATTGGGGGGGGTCTATATAGGGATGACTGCCTTCTATATATTAGGAATAGCTCCAACCAGAAACTGCAGAGGACTAAGGGTAGACTGGCTAGATTTTTTTCGTAGAATGGGGATGAACATCATTTATGAAGACGATACTTCTGTAGCTAATTTTTTAGATGTAACATTAGATATTAAAAATGAGACATATAGACCATATCATAAACCTTTAACTAACCTAAAGTATATAAATAAATCGAGTAACCATCCTAGAGGTATTATTGATGATTTAGTTAAAAATATTTCATTAAGACTCGCCAGATTATCTGCTAATAATAGGATTTTTAATAATGAAGCTCAATTTTATAATTCGGCATTAAATAGGGCAGGTTACAAAGAGAAGGTTTACTATATTGAAACTGATACCAACAACGTTAAGACAGATAACAATAATAGGCATAAGAGTTTATACTCAATGGAAATAAGGAAAATAAACCCAAGAATTTCCATAAACGTAACATAGGTAATTTAAAATTTTTTAAGAATGATACTGGTAACTCTGATAATACTAAAGATGATAATGTTTGGTTCATAATTCCGTTTGGGAGGAATATTAAAAGTAACTTGATTGCAAAATTTAGAGAGGTGATAAGCAGACATTTCCCAAAGAATTCACACTATGGTAAAATTATTAATGCACATATCATTAGATTTGGGTCTTCAAACACTATGAATTTAGTACAAATAATTGCAGCCCATAATTTCAAAATACTGAAATCTAAAGAAATAGGGGTGGATAGCGATATGAACCCTGGTATAAATGGTAATAATAATAATAATAATAATAACAATAATAATAATAATAATAATGATAATAATAATAATAATAATAATATTTTGTTAATAAAACAAAATATAAACCGGAATGGTCATAGACCGGATTATAAAGGACCACTTACTCGGATAATGAACCAGATCCGAGACGAGAAATCTGCTACTGGTTCAAATCTTCCCGACACACAGGAGCTGGAAGTACCCCACAACCGGAATATTCCAACAGATGGCCATCTATGCTCGTCATCAAATAACCAAAAGAAAAAGAATGAAAAATGGTCTAGGGAAGATAATAAAGAAGTTCTTACAGCCTTCTACCATGCCATATATTTCCCTACAGATAAATCTAATACTGTACAAACCTACT
>NC_068992.1:36530579-36538188 GCF_001194135.2 Octopus bimaculoides | reverse complement strand
AAAGTAGCATATTCCCTAATGAGCAAAAGGGATGTAAACGTGGATCTTATGGTTGTAAAGATCAGCTACTCATCAATAAGATGATCTTAGAAGATTGTCACAAGCGACACAAAAACTTGTCAATAGCCTGGATAGACTATAAAAAGGCCTTTGATAGCCTACCACATAGCTGGATTAGGAAATGTCTGGAAATGTATAAAATAGCTCCTACTCTGCGAAACTTTTTATCTGTAAGTATGAGGTCATGGAGAACCACACTGATGTTGAACAATGACAATGAATCTCTAAATGCTGGAGATGTAAGAATTTCATTAAGACTCTCCAGATTATCTGCTAATAATAGGGTTTTTAATAATGAAGCTCAATTCTATAATTCGGCATTAAATATGGCAAGTTACGAAGAGAAGGTTTACTATATTGAAACTGATTGTAGTATAATAATAATAATATAATATTAGATATTAAGGCAGATATTAGATATTTTGCCCAACGATCAAATTCCAGTTGTTAAATTATTGGACAAAATTTCATCAGAGGAGTAGAAAAAAACATACGGTTAGGTTATTTGATCTTATGTTTCCAAATCATCTCAAAAGACTGAATATAATTTAATTGCTAATATTGGTATAAACTTGGGCCAGGGGTAATAGGTTGTATTAAAGGTTAGATAGTGAGTTACAGTAAGTAATATTATCATATGAATGAGAGAATACTGTTCGTAATACAAACAGACGCTGTAATAACAGACAGCTATGAAAGAAACCGTTAAAAATTAAACCTAAATTGAAAATAGCTTCCAACACCTACAGATATTAAACAAAGCAGAAGAGGATATAGAAAATATATACAATAACATGGCAATTTCACAGAGCTGACAATTTAAAACTGCTAGGTCTTGACAAGGATCAAAATTTAAGTCTCAACAGACCATGATATATCACTAACAGAAATTTTATAAGTTTTTTTTATATATTTCTGGAAATGCAGATAATCAGAATGTTAGGAACTAAAACAGAAAAAAGAAACTATAATAGCATGCGACTTGGAAATGATTTTAAAAAATGAAGACACATGCGTAACACAAATTTTGTGACACACAAATATGCGTAATAAACAGAAAATTGCCCTACTAGGCACTGCGCACATAATTTTGTGTACTGTTGGTTAATAGAAAATGAAATTAAAAAATCAAAGGATATACAATATTCTGCTTTCGGTGCATACAAATGACACTAAGACTATTGATAAAAGAAAATAAACTGCAATCTCATAGCGGAGTGGACTTATTGCTTTCATTGACTGTTCAAAATGCCAGTTTCGAATGATATAAGCAGAGACGGTGGACCAGATCCATTCACCATATTCTCGTTATCATTGACCTAAAACTGTATGTTGCAAACGGAAGCTCCTGAACATTGTTAAGCTAGAATATTAAGATTCCAATGAACTGGAAAAAAAAGTAACAATAAAACGAAGCAGAGTTGCCATTCGAGTAGATAAATTGTAACTCCAGGGTAAGAAAGTATTACTAGAACGGGACAATTTTGCGTTCTCCATATATTATTATTATCATTATCATTATTATTATTATTATTATTATTACTACTACTACTACTACTACTACTACTACTACTACTACTATTATTATTATTATTATTATTATTATTATTATTATTATTATTATTACTACTACTACTACTACTACTACTACTACTACTACTACTACTACTACTATTATTATTATTATCATTATTTTTATTATTATTATTATTATTACTACTACTACTGCTATTATTATTATTATTATTATTACATGAAAACTCACAGCTTGGCTATGGTGGAAAGTGTCAGCTGTCCACAGCCAGCAGACTAAGGCGACACTTGTTTATTGTTCATGCTTCAAGAACCCTGCGAAGAATTCTTGCAGTTCCAAGCAATGCTGATTTTTGTCGGTGCTCTACATTCACTTTCAGTCATGTTGGTAATTGAGCACTGATACTTCGAAGTGCACCACTCTCTTTATTGACTGCAACCTTCGTATTTCCCAATTCAAATCGTTATAGTTGTATATTTTTTTCTTCTTCTTTCACATTCATCCTGTTGTCATCGGGGCATGCTATGTCGATTATCATACATGTTATTTCTTTTTATTCACCACAACAATGTTCGATTTCCGATGTCTTGTCGGGTGATTGCACTGGATCATTGCATCTCACAGGATTTTGCAATTTTTATTTTCGGTGACTCCTTCTGGAGTTTCTTCATACCACGTCTTTGCTCTTTGTAGGCCATGATTTCCACAGAGCTCCCAATGGATCCTTCTTGCCACATTATCATGGCTTCTTTTATATTCGCGTTACACCAATTTCGGGCATCCGCTAACGATGTGCCATACCGTTTTACTCCTCTCACCACACATTCTGCATTTATCGCTACCGGTAGTAGTGTCTATTCTGCACTTCATATAGTTGGTCCTTTACGCTTGATCCTGAGCTGCGCATGTGCGTGCTTCTGTCTCTATCTTCAGGTCACTCCGCCGCATTCATAGTCACCGGTCCTCTGTATCTGTCTTCGCGTTCACATCTCTTGCAAACTGACCGTACATTTTTTCCCCTTCCATGATCTTTATTTTATTTTCGTTCATTTCTTGTTTAATGTTTTCTTTATTTATACAATTTTCAGTGTTGATGATGCCGACCTTCTTCGTGTGTTTTAACAGTGGCTTCCCGGAATTTTTCATATACCACCCTAAACCGTTTTCCTCTGCTTCGATACAGTCCTGGCAACTGATTAAACCTCTCCCACCCTTTCTTCTGAACAAATACAGTCAATCGGTGTTACTCTTAGGGTAGAAGACTCCATGTACTGTCAATATTTTTCTGGTTTTGGTAGTCATTTTCTTCATTTCTCTCTTTCGCCATTTTATGATTCTCGCTCCATACCGAAGTGATCCTATCGCCCACGTATTAACTGCTTGGATTTTATTCCATCCAGTCAATTTTGAGCGCAACACCAACCTCAGTCGTTGAAATATTCCATCCTCAGTTTCTCTTTTATTACCTCTTCCATTATCTCATTGAACTCTAGTATACAAAGGTATTTGTATCCTTCCGTTTCAATTTGTTTAATCAAGTATTTGTTTGGTAATTTTATCCCTGCTAGGGACTGTAACTTGCCTCTTTTTAGGTAGATTATTCCGCACTTCTTGAATCCATATTCCATTCTAATATTAAACAGTGGACCGTGTTCACCAAGACTCCCACTTGTGTCTTATCTTTGCCATACAGTTTCAAATTATCCATGAAGATGAAATGGTTGATTGTTTGGGATTTTTCCTCATTTTCCTAAGTACCAAGGTTAGTGGTATCATGCAGAGAACAAAAAGCAAAGGAAAAAGGCTATCACCCAGGAAAATCTCCCTTCTGAAACCAAAGGTTCTCAAGCTTTCTCCGCAAGATGTCAGTTCAGTTTTCCATCCCACCATACTTCTCTTCAGGAAACACGTTACATTCCTTGCAATTCCAAACAGATCTAAGCACTCGATGATCCACGAATGTGGAATCGTATCATAAGCTTTGCGATAGTCAATCCATGCCATTTCTAGATTTGTACTCCTTATCATTTTGTCTGTCAATAATTAAATCTTTGGTACCTCTGCATCTCCTTCTACAGCCTTTTTGTTCGGGCGGCAATATGTTGTTTTCATCAAGAAATTTATACAGTTCTTCTGAAATTCCTCCTGACAATAACTTCCATAATAATGAGAGGCAGGAAATTGTTCTGTAATTGTCAGTAGCTTTTTGTTTTGATGCATCCTTCAGGCACAGCGCCGTTCGTCCTTTTGTCAACCAGCTCCGTATTTCTTCTTCTCTATTGATCAATGTATTAAATTGCTCTGCGATCAATTTATGGCAACTACTGAAATTTTTTATCCCAAATCCCTGTACACCATCGGGTCCTGCTGCTTTCCAATTAAAATTTGATGCTTGCAGTTCGGCTTGTACCCGCGACATTCGTGGCCACTTTTGATATACGAGGTAGCCTTGTCACGAGTTCAGATCATTGAACAAAAATGTAATTTGTTCATTAGAAAGTGGCTAGGCCTACCTCGGATGCTGAACAGTTCAGTTCTTTATCGTAAAAGAGATTCGTGGCAGTTACCACTAGTGTCAGTAGTCGAAATATGTAAACTGAGGAAGATACGGACGGTGATGATGCTGAGTGAATCGAAGGACATGGAAATCAGGCGTAACCCACCAGAGGTGAAAACAGCCAGGAAGTGGAAAGCAGAAGTAGAGACTGATGACATCTTGTCTTCTCTTACACAGAGAGATATGGTGGGTGCAACGCAGAATCATCGCAAAGGGCTTGGTTTTGGCGCAGATATTTCAGGCCGTTTGCGAGTATGATGCGGAGCGAACGCAGATTTGTTGTTAGCAACAGCGTCAAAACAAGAGAAGCAGAGAGAAGAGAGTTTCATATGATCCGATGTATTCAACAAGGACAGATGACGAGATGGGAAGAACATGTTGAGAGGAAAATAAGTTGGGATGAGATATGGAGGTGGACCACATCTCGGCTAAGTTTTCTGATTCGTTCATCCTATGATGTTTTGCCATCACCTTCAAATCTAGTAAGATGGAACGTCTCAGAGAATGACATATGCAAATGCGGAAAGGTCGGAACACTGAAACATATTCTTTCCAACTGTTCCTTAGCATTGAATATATATACATGGAGACACAACCTGGTCCTGAAGGTTATCTTCAATGCTATGAAGAACCAAATTCATCTCAACAACAGGGGGGAAAAACCGTTGAAAGAACCAACTAGAGATTTCATTACCGTCGTGCGCTCAGGTCAGCAGATCCGTTTCAAGAAGAAGAACAAGAAACTTCCTGTAAAAGATGAAAAGTGGAACGGCTATTGGGAAGTGACTGCAGATTTACCTGGGTGCCAGGGATTCTTTCCCATCCCAGTTACGAAAAATTCCGGACATTTTAATGTGGTGTGAAGGAAAGAAAGTTGTAAATCTAGTCGAGTTAACGGTTCCCCATGAAGATAACATGGACGCCGCTCGGGCTCGAAAGACTGACCGTTATGTAAACCCCCTCGAGGAATGTGGAGATGCAGGCTGGAAAGCAGAGCATTTTCCAATCGAAGTCGGATATGACACAATGTGAGACGACTGTTCTTATCGTTAGGCCTAACTCTTTTAATAGCTTCTAGTTCCAATTCTGTTAATCATCCATTCTTTCGTATTACTCTTGCTTGTTAACATAATCTCTCTTCAGTAATTTCAAACAGTTCCATTGCCTTCAATTCACTGTGCATTTGTTTTCTGTTCCCTCTGACAGGCACACCATTCACATTCGTTGGGATGCTCCGGTAGTAACACTCCATAACTATCATGTTTACTTGTTTTCTCCACTTATGTCTTGTAGAAGGGCTAGGAGTTGTTGAATTACGACTTGGCCCACCTTGCTGCACAGTGGGGCACCTGCTTGGTGCGGCACCTTCACCATTGATTCCAGTCCTGTTCATACAGTTATCGTCATCTATTTTGCTTGACATTTTCACTCACAAATAAGGTGTGTTTTTAGGTTACTACCAACCAGTACTTTTATCGAGATACCGTCTCTATCAAGGTAGTCTGCTAATGTGGCAGGAGCCTTGCTCCCCTGGTTTTGAACTCAGTGTTCCTTCTCCTAGCTTGCTTGCCATCCATGGCTAACGAATACAGCCTACCCAGAACACTGGTTATTTGAAGGCACCAGATACTCGCTTTTCCCACTCTTCTCCTGTTGATCTGGAGAAGGAGTCGAGCTTGACTGTCAGAGGAAAGGTCCTGCGCAAGCTATTGGAGCATTTTATGAGTGATGGACGCTCAACTTCCCTCACCATCCCACCATTGACAGAAAGTAAAAAAAAAGCAGCTAGTAGAAGAGATATATATAGAGAGAGAGAGAGAGAGAAAAAATAGATATAAGGAAAAAAGGAAGATCAACAAGGGAGGGGAGGAAGCTATTTAACACAACATATTAAGTTATTATTATTATTCGGTAGTTTTATTTTTATAACGTGCTTTCACTTCACTACCGAGCGCAGCTCTGTGTACCTTGGGTATGTGCTGCGGTTTGCTGTGATGCTCTTATGGTTACTGTATTGAAAGTGTTTTGCGTAGGATGTGTGCAGTGCCCAGTAGTGCAATTTTCTGTATGTTATATATACTTGTAAGTCCTGGTGTTTTTGTTATGTATTTGTCTGAATTTTTTTATCATACCTAATGCACTTACTATGATAGGAACTGTTTCTGTTTTCAGATTCCACATTCGAGTTACCTCTATTTCCAGGTCTTTGTATTTTGAAGGTTTCTCCATTTCTTTTAGAGAAACGTTGTCATCTGCTGGTATCGATACATCAATTAGAAAGCAATTTTGTTCTTTATTATCTCTGACAACTATATCTGGCCTATTAGCCTTAATTTCTTTATCTGTGTGTATTGGCATATCCCAGTGTATAGTTGCTTTCTCGTTTTCTGTGACCTTTTCTGGCGTGTGCCTATACGATCTTTTTTCTGTTGTTATTCCATAGTGTTGACATAGCTTCCAGTGTATGTAGGTACCAGCTCTGTCGTGTCTGTGAATATATTCCTTCTTAGCCAGGACTGAGCAGCCAGAGATAATATGATTTATTGTTTCTTGTCCATCTCCACATATTCTGCAGTTACTTGTTATATTTCTTTTCATTTTATGTTTTTAGTAATTTCTGGTGAGGGGACTTTGGTCTTGTGCTGCAATTAAAAATCCTTCAGTCTCTGCTTTGAGTCCTGAGCTTTTCAACCATTGCAGGGATTTTTCTCTATGTATTTCTTTTGCATTTAGTTTAGCCCAGTATTTGCCATGAAGGGGATTTTCTTGCCATCGTTTTATCATGGTCCGTTGCTGTTCTAGTTTTAGTTTGGATTTCATTTGCTTTATAACTTTTACTGTTCATATTTCTTAAGTAGTATGGTTTCTTGTTTGTATTTGTCAGCTTTACTATAATTATTATTATTATTATTATTATTATTATTATTATTATTATTATTATTATTATTATTATTATTATTATGTAATGGAAGTAAAAGTCCATGTCTGAAAGCTGTCCAACAAGAATAAATAACAAATACTTTTTCAAATAAAAAGTATATTAAAAACTCATCTCATTAGCAAGAATATTATCTGGGCCGCCAATACATTTAGAGCGCTTGTTACAAGCATATGGTTTTGCGAAATTGAACTGAAGTGTGGCAGAATTAAATTCCAGAGTCCGGATCATGAGAAATATGTTCCAAAACACCACGAATTACATGAAACATCTAAAACCTAATGGCTGTACAATCCAGGAAGTGAAGGAAGCAATAGTCTATTGTGTGTCGGAGAGAAATTGATATTGTGCGCTAACTTTTTAGACTCCCAACATGGCCTACTATGGTACCCTTGTCAAATATGTTTGATTGTATCCGAAATAACAAAGACCTAACACGTGGAATTAGTAAGAGTTTCCACCAGCTTAAGCCTATTATATATACATACACACACACACACACACACACACACACACACAC
>NC_068992.1:36529767-36530569 GCF_001194135.2 Octopus bimaculoides | reverse complement strand
CACACACACATATATATATATATATATATATATATACATATATATACAGAAAGAGAGAAATTCATAATAGTATAAAATGCAATTATAATTAAGCGCATAGAAGAGACAATGCCTATGTTGAAAATAGACGCTAAAATCGTCAATTCGCTTAAAATTACCACTTTTACAGTATATACTTGTTGAAATCAAAAGAGTAGGCTCACAGAAATTCATAAAATAATAATAGTGCAGTTATTCTTGGATAGGTCAATTTCTGGATTAGTTTAATAACTTTTCCTAATCAGCAAGACATACTGAGGGAAATAAATGAGATATTTATACGTACCCACAGGAAAGCAAACGCAAAGCTACGATTACATACAAATATCAAAAATATATCCGCATCGAATATCGTAGTCTACCTCAGCACGTGTGTATTTGGTCAGAGTAGTACAGAAGCGACTAGACTGTCCCGAAGTGAATAGAAATTATTCAGCTATAATAATACAGGATGAAATCGTTAAAGATATTATCAGTGGCCAGCATATCAAATAGACCAATAATCTATCTATCTATATGAATATGTATGTATGCATATGTGTATGTATATGTGTGTATGTATGTATTTGTGTGTCCGTGTTTTCCCTCCTCATCGCTTGACAACCGATGTAACATTGCAGTTCGGCAAAAGAGACCAATAGAATCAGTTCTAGGCTTCGTAAGAATGTCTTCGGATCCATTGGTTCGACGAAAGGCGGTGCTCCAGTATGGCCGCAGTCAAATGGCTGAAACAAGTAAAAGAATATATATATATATATATATA
>NC_068992.1:36528408-36528956 GCF_001194135.2 Octopus bimaculoides | reverse complement strand
TATATATATATATATATATATGCATACATACATATATACACACGTATCTACATGTACACATTCAAGATATACACTTCTAGGTAATAATATATGCATATAAGTAACAATATGTGCATATATGTAAAAATACATACACATGCACGCATAAAACACACGTACACAAATAGTTGGTACTAAGATGTATGTAAAAAGTACGCTTACATGAAAAAACTTATATGTACATATATACAGATGTACATATACACATACACATTTTATATCTACACTTATGCTTAGGCATTAATACATATTTTTATAACAATTATACGTAACACACATATTTTCGTAAATCTTTTTATACACTTATACAGCGTTTCCTTATTATCTAATTAAATAGATCTAACGGAAAATAAAGATACTTTGTTTACGAAACTGAAAATTCTCTTATGCCACTGAAAATATATTACTTAGGGGATAGTCGTTTATGACATCAAAGATAAAATTGAATTAATATATGAGGGGAGGTAAATATTAATTATTATATACATACATACATACATACATACATA
>NC_068992.1:36522161-36527008 GCF_001194135.2 Octopus bimaculoides | reverse complement strand
TCGTCTACGTTTGTTTGCAATGTCCTGTACCCAGATATGCACCTATACATACAGGTGGATGTCGGTATGCACATACCTGTACGTATATATGCATATACTCATTTACTTTTGTTTTTATATATATATATATATATATATATACAGATATATATATATGAGAGAGATATTTACATATGAGAGATATTTAGAAATAATATTATTTCTATTTTATAGATCGGTGACTGTGTCTCACTCTGAAATCTATATATTTTCGACAGCAGTTCAGTAGCGACATCTAGCTAACTAAGAAACTCCACGCTAATAAATAGCAATAATTCAAAAACCAGCCCGTGAGTGCGAAGTCTTGCTAGATGGAGGTGCTGATCTCCCTTGTTCGAATATATAAGAACACAGAATTTTTTTGTGTCGTATAGCCAGCTGTAAACGATGCTCCCTGGGGATAAATAATAGTAACAGTCGTCCCATCCTAGGAAGCCACATTATGTTGGCAAAAACTCATTACTTTATGGTGCTGTTACTGTATATCTCTCTTTGAGAGATTTAGAAAAAAATATTATTTCTATTATATATGTATGTATATATATATGAGAAAGGTAGAGTTCAATCATATATATATATATGTATATATATAATTAATGATTAATATTTACCTTCCCTAATATGTTAATTGAATTTTACCTTTTAAACTATTTTTGATACCATAAATGACTATCCCCACCATTTGTCAACAAACGGGATATATTTTCCGTGACAAAACGTAGTGAGTAGCTTGTTCACCGGTTCGAACGTGCCTCAAGCATATTCGGACTGATAATAGCATTTATATTTTCGTTTGTATTATCCTTGTGATTTTAAGTTGTCTATATTTTAATGTTGCTTAAATTAGTTGTGGGAACAGAAAGTTTCTTTTACACTGGGGTTATTTTCTCATCAGGTGTTATTTGTTTCATTTGGGGAGAAATACTTATAATATACCCGCATAAAGAAAACGCAATCTTCTCCTGTCTATTTATATCTATTTGCAATTACCATCTACTAAACAGTAATTGGTAAAATCTATTTCGTTGAGTGTAATCATTTTATCGAGTACTAGCTTGTTTGTATTATTTTACCATGTATTGTTGAATATGTGCTCTGTTGGTATACTTACAGGTAATAGCCTATCGGTGATAAAAACAAACGTTATAATTATATAACATATTTAAGGAAAAATTTAATACGTTATCGTTGAAGTAATGCGGAAACTAAAGACGTTTTTAATAAATTATGCGAGAATTTTCTAATATGTAGCATGTTAATTTATACAGTTGTCGCTGGGGGTGGGGGGGGGGCTTTGTTTCTTAGAAAGCAACGTTTAAACGATGAACTCAAAGTCTAGATTCCGAGGTGTACCAGTTTCTTGCTCAAAAGAGTTTTGAGGTGAATTTGCATAGTTTTTTGTGATTTAAGTTTTCTGATTGTCTACATACAAATTTCTGCGAGGATATTGATTTAGACCGTATTTGTGAGGAGTCACATTGTCGATTTTTGTTTGCGAAACATCCTTCATATTCGAAATGTATCTCTTTGTGAGTTTTCTTGCGATGACTTCTGTCTCCTAACGAATGTTTAAGTCGTAACCTACTTACCATCTTTGTAGCGATACCATTTAGGAAACAATTTCTATTGTATAATTTGTCTTTTTTTTAAGACATCAGAGATTGAAATTTTGATATTAATGTTAGCAGAGCAAGTAATTACATAGTGATTCCTTCATAGGTAATTTTTTTCCTGCGACAGATACTCTTACTCACTTCTTTACAATCAATTTATTTTATGCCATTTCATGTCAAAGAAGTTTTATAATTGATTCAAAACAATGCCAAGATTGTACATCCTTTCCTACGGTTGTTATTACTTTTACCAATTTATTTATTTATCTTAACTGGTTCTAAGTTTATATCCTTTCCATGTAATCACTTCTGTTCATTCTGATGGTAATGTACCTGTATTTCTACATATCATCAATTACATTATATTTATACTGTCAATGTTGTTGGCGATCGTGATTTCTTTCTGTATGTCTTTCGTGTATGAAAGTGTAAAAAGGCTATGTATGCAATCGATGGTCAACCCTATCAAAAGCTTTAGACTGGTCCAAATGTACCAGTGCCCCACCTTTGCCAGATTTATTACCAACCCTCTCTATGGTATAGCGAATAAGATGGAGGGTATCCTGAATGGTTCTGCCTGGGATGATACATGTCTGTGCCTCCCCGACTATACCATTCGCGACAGGCACCAACCTTTTCGCTAAGACCTTGGCCAAAATCTTCACTTCTGCGTTTAACAGAGTGATGGGCCTGAAATTCTCTAAAACTCCCCCCCCCCCTTGTCCGGGTCCTTTCTAACCAACGTCACTACTCCCCGTCGCACAGATCTGGGGATAAACCCATTCTGTTGCCAGTTTGCGTAAACGTCAGCCAGTAAATGTCCGAACAAGTCTGGCATACATTTATACAGCTAGTACGGACCATCAAGTCCCGGCTACCTACCCACTTTACAGTCGGCCAAAGCCTCCATCACCTCCCCAGGCGTGATTGGCCCTTCGCAAGACTCCGCATCCGACCCCGAGAGACACGGCAGACCGGCAAGAAAGTCCTCGAGGGCTCTGCCACCACCAGGACCGTCGTCACCCACGAACAGCTGGGTGAAGTACTTCCAAAAGGCCTCACACATTTTCTCGGGTTCGTTTACCAAGACGCCATTATGATTCGTCACCATTTGTGAAACGCTCTGTCTGCTGTCAAAAGCCTTTAAAGGGAGGTGATATAGTGCATGAAGTGGAGGTTGTCGCGAATAGTCCTGGTTGGGATGGCGCATGTTTGTGCTTCACCAATCCACTTGTCCACGACACGCGCTAACCCTTGGCCCAAATCGTCAACTCTGCATCGAGCAGAGTGATGGGCCTGAAATTCTCTATGACGTCTGCCTTGTTTGGGTATTATCTCAGCACTGCCACCATACCGCGACAAACAAAAGTGGGAATTCTCCCATTTTGTTGCCAGTTGCTAAGAGGCCTGCAAACAAGTCTGGCATCGAAATATAAAGCTAGTAGGGCAGACCATCCAAACCCGGTGATCCGCCTCTCGTACAGCTCTTCTTCGCTTCCTGTATTTCCGCCTCACCCGCCAAGAGTCGCGGCATGCTGCCCAAGTAGACACTGAAGTTTTCCCTGTTATTCGTCTTTCCACTCGTCCCGAAAAGTCGTGCAAAGAGCTGCTGAATGGCCGCACACATCTGCTTCAGTTCAAGTATTTCTTGGTTGTGCTACAGAGTAAACATGGTCGCTCCGTCGGCACTGTGTACCAAGGAAGAACAATGATCAGTGATCCAATTTCTCTAATCTGATGGTGTGTCAAGGGTTGAAATGCATCATAGGATTTCAGTACAATACAGAGATAGCCCTATTGCGAATAAATATGTATGAGTGGATCGAAATTTTTTAAATGACCGGTCAAGCGTAAGGAACGAAGAGAGAGTAGAACGTCCATCAACTTCTACCATTGACATAAAAATTCAGTAATCGTGAGGTGGTCTTAGAGAACCGACGAGTGACATCGACGAAGTGGCATGTTTGCTGCAATGAGTCATGGTTCTGCATACGAATTCATCCATGACAAACTTCACTTCCTTGAAGTCTGCCCGAGATAGGTGTCAAGAGATCTGACAACGCTTATTCTGCCGCTGCAACGATGAAGCCAAAACTTTATTGGAGAGAATCTTGGAGTGGTGGTTAGTCAATTTCATTGACCCCAGCACTTGTCTGGTAATTTATTTTGCCTACTACGGAAAAATGAAAGCAAAGCCAACCTCGGTGGCATTTGAACTCAGCACGTAAAGTCGGAAGAAACGACGCTAAGCATTTTTATCCGGAATAGTAACGATTCTGCCTGCTCGCCGCCTTAATGCTCTTTCCTGCTCTAGACACAAGGCCTTAAATTTGGGCAAGGTGCAAGCCGATTACTTCGAACCCGGTGCGTCACTGGTGCTTATTCCATCAACTCCGAAAGGATGAAATGAAAAGTTGACCTCGGTGGAATTTCAACTCAAAACATTAAAGCCTTCTGTTAATGACATTGAAAGTTCGCTGAATTTCGACACCTTTATAATAATAATCACAACAATAATAATTACTTCCTTGATTTATACTTGTATCTTATTTCAATAATTTTTAATACTTCTAATGCAGTCTTTGTATTTTTGATAAATAAATCCTAGGAGGAAATTATATTAATAATGTTGTGAAAAGGAAGTTAAAGGAAGATTCTATTTTTGCATCAATTCTTCAAAATGATCTCTAGGAGTTCAACTCCTTTGTAGTTTAATTACTTCATTCTATAATTAGATATCTTTGAAATTAAATGTAAGCAATTTTTCTGACAGTTTCAGGTAAACGCAAATAAACAACGATATGTATATGTATTTGTGTGCATCATGCATACATGCATACATATATATATACATACATATTCATACATACATACATATATATATATTAATAGTAATAGTGTGACAACAAAAGAATGAATGAGACCTCGATATTATGTAAATAGAGGAATTTATCTGTAATATAACATGTGACAATTATTCGGTTGCCATAATAAAACTCCGATTTTCGGATGTCGGGTCGGAAATCTGCTCCTGCATCTCGTCAGTTATTAAGACAAACAAAAATGCTATGAATAAAAAAATAACTGACGAGATGCCGGAGCAGATTTCTGCCCTGACATCCGAAAATCGGAGTTTTATTATGGCAACCGAATAACTGTCACATATTATATTACACACACACACACACACACACA
>NC_068992.1:36512736-36521381 GCF_001194135.2 Octopus bimaculoides | reverse complement strand
ATATATATATATATATATAATCTAAAATTGGGCGTCAGTAAAATGAGAGATTCGCAACAAAGTGTGACCACCGCCATTAGGTTTTAGCTTTCATTTAATGGAGGTTTCTTCGTTAACCAATAAATGTTCTTCGGAAGAATTTGAATCGTATAGTATCCTGTTAGCCGAAGTAACACCACCTTTGTTTTATCAATATTGATTCTGTGTGTATGTGGGAAGTGAGGTTGTTTGAATGGTGTAAGTTAGTTTCAACCAGAAGCTGAAATTGGTTTCAAGTATCTGTTTGGTATGAAATGTAAGTTACTTATGAAGTTTAATTTTTGCATGAAAATAGAGTCGATTAAAATTAGTAAGCTACTGATATTAGTTTAACAACTCCGAATGGATGAAATGTACATTCACTTGTTTGAGCTGAGATTGTAAAAGTATAAAACTGAACACTGCAGAGCATTTAATACGTTTTTCTTACTAACAATTCACTCTCAATTAATACTTCTAAAAATGTTATCTATAAAACTGTGTTTATTTGTCAGTGTTTGAAAAATAACTCAAGTATATTTAGATCATAAAATAAATTTATTGTATATCAAACAATGCAGTGTCGTGTAAAAAAATATCATGTGGAAAACAGGAATAATCCATTGTATGATCCGAGACAATTCCAAATGAAAAGCCTCCAGTATAATCCAGTTTTCTCTTTCTCCTTTAAATAGATATATTGATTCGGGAAGCTAACATTTAAACAAAGCAGAATAAAATATTTACTATGCAAAGAAAAATGCTACAGAAATCATTTTAAGACCTTTTTCTTTTCTTTTTTTACCAGAGTATAATACGTTTGACCCCAAATTTAATTCAAGGTAATTTTTATATCATTAACAATTTACTTTATTACTTTTTATTGCTTTGCTACGTTGAATTTTACTTCTCTTATTGCTTTCTTTATATATGTTTATTATCGATATTATCGAGCTGGCTTTGCCAACAAAAGTTTCGTTTATACACTCTCTTCAATTTCTGATATATTTGTGATAGAATTATAAAGGAATACTTCTGAGACTGAGAAACAACGAAACAAAACAAAATGAATAAACCTATAAGTATACAGATCTATAATTATTGCATAGAAATATGGAAAAAAGTATAATTAGTAGGCAATGAGTCGCATCTTAAAGGGCGTACTGGTGACATTCTATAATGATAAAATTTCATCATCTAGACCCCTTTCTATAATTCCAACAATGGTTTTCTTCATTTCTACTAAAGAAACTTTCTATAATTCTAATCATACAGCTGTCATATTAACTAACAAAGAAGTAGCCTCTGTTATCCTGTGTGATTTTCACTGCACCCCTACAAAATGTCCTCTTTAATATATCTAATGTTTACTCTAAATTTGCATCATACTCTTCTTGCTTAAGTAAGTTTTTCCTTAGATTTCCTTTGTAAGTTTATTCTCCTATATATAACTATTAAACTATCATTTACTGTTTAATGAAGTTATGGATTTGATTTTATAAAAAGTGTGTTTAAAAATTGCCAAACTGGATCCTGAAAAGAACATACCTATCAAATTATCTCAAGCACAAGAACATCTATGTGGTTGCTGGCTTTCTAAAAGTCACACAGACATGTTTTTAAACGGCAACATATATTGAATACGGAGTTTTTTTTATATATTTTGATGCGCTATGCCTTGGTGGAATGCACTTGATCACAATCGTCTTAATCAGGGCTAACATTGGATAAAGCAACTACCTATATTGAACTGACCATATAGATGTTAGCAGATTTTAATCACTCACCGTGTTTCTAAGTACCAACTCATTTACGTTAGGTTCAAAGTATTGCGATTAAGGATCATCTAACTTGCATCTCTAAATCTATTGTTGGTATGGAAATTCGATATCCAAACAATCAAACTTCATTACATTTACAAGAAGTAGACATCACTCTATTTCGAAGCTAATTGCCCGAACAAACTCTCGATCGGCATGCCATCTCATATAGGCGTTTCATGTTTAACATTTTCTGCTTCAAAAGACAGTTGTAAACAGATTCCATAAAAGTTTGACTTTCCACAATGATTGCAAACAGAAGGTCGTACAAGTCAAGAAAGGGATTTTTAACATGCAGTTTAAGAATCGAATGCTAACAGAAATATACATTGTAGAGACATAGTTCGGGAATTAGTAAGATATGTTGACGGTTTTGGTTTACTATTTTTCTAATAGGCAATATTATTACATTTCTATAAGGTGGTACGATGGTAGAATCGTTAGCTCATCGGACTAAATGGTCAAATGGTATTTCTGTTGGTTCTTTATGTTCTCAGCTCAAATTCCACTAAGGTCGATTTTTGTTTTTCATTATTTCGGTGTCACTAACCCCTTCTCTTCAAAACTGCTGGCCTTGTGCCAGTATTAGAAATAATTATTATAAATTGCATTAAGTGTACATCTCATGTGCCATTATTAGAAATTGCATTGAGTGTACTTTATAATTATTAGAAATGGATGTACGCATTGAGCGTACATCACAGGTGTATGAAAGAAGTATGTAGCTATATATTTTAATGTTGCCACTCATAGTGTTTTTAGTAACATATAAATTAAACAAAATTTGGAGACATGTGTATTGATATCACTCTGACTAAAAAGACAATAATAATGATTCTTTATGTGATGCAGTACCACAAATATGTTGGGAATAAATATAGCCAACTGAAACAACTTTTGTTCAACGACTAGTTGAACAACACAATGACGCGTACACAGGAATTTTAACTCAGTGAGTGTAGAGATGAAATTAAAGACCATACATTTATCGGTGCTTTATTGTTTCTGACATTCTGCAGTCACAAACTAATTAGAGTGAACAGACTCAACGAAGATCTACTCTTTACTCCCTTAAATAGTATGAAAAGAATACAGTACCTGTGTTTTATTCGATACTGTTTTGTTCATGTAAGTCATCATTTAATATTTAACTACTGAACAAGCGTGAAATTAGAGTTAGTTTTATTAAATGAAACATTCTTGATATTAGTCTCATACTCGTGAGTAAGTTAGGAACGTCATTGTTTTGTAACTCAGTGAAAAATCCTTGTACGCAACGGTTAGTGAAACAAAGGGCCAGTTGGTGCTGTCCATGCTTCTTATAATGGTTAGTCATACCTTACCGTAGTACATATTTACAGTTGAGTGGACTGTCTAAACGAAAACGGCATTTTCGCAATTCTAAATGTCTCAGAGGTGAGATACGAACTAATACCGCTGGCCTAGTAGGCTGGTACTCTATCGAAACGGTCACATTTAGACACGAATACTATACATAATTGAGATTAATGTAAATTTCATTATCTTTCTTTTCTGATTCTCCGAGGAGAGAATCTTAGACAACTGATAAATTCTAGGAATTATAAAGAATACAGAGGATTCTAGGAATAATAAACGAAATACAGGATAAACACGTTGTTTAATTTAGGTGTTGCGTAATAAACTCGATGATAATTCCAAATATTGTATAATAAACTCAGATTTTGTTGTATAATAAACTTCAAATATGACCTAGTTTAAGTTTAAATATTAACTGCTTTACCGATTGCTGTGAGAAGTATTAAGTTCCATAATTCACAGATAATTGAAGCATAACTAAACATTTGGTACAATGTCTAAGAGTGGCCAGATGGAGACTAGTTTTCTCTGAGATATACCTATATAAGAGCGTGGAAAGAGCATTGAATTTTGTTTCCTTATCTTGCGTTGTTGGGCTGGCGAATGTTCCTGATCCGTTTTCCCATTGTTACTACCACTTTTATATCATTTTACTTGTAACAGTTTTGGTCTTGATGGCAGCGATTATCCGAGGTCCTCTTCTCCTTTTTTCTCTATTTGGTAGAAAAATTTTTAGACATTATTTACAGTTGACGATATTTGTCTTCATCTTGTTTGTTGTTAACACATTTCGGCTGATAAACTCTCCAGCCTTTATCAAGTGTCTTGCGGAAATTTCGAACCTGGGTTCTCATTCCTAAGGTATTTTTCGATGTTGTTGTTGTTGTTGTTGTTATTATTATTATTACTATTATTATTCAGGTCAATGCCTGGAATCGAACTCGGAATCTTAGGGTTAGTAGCCCGCGCTCTTAACCACTACGCCATATGCCACTGTGCAATTATGAAGCGAATTTTAGGGCTTATAAATCCAATATTCTCTTATCCTTCCTTAATACTCGTTCCCATATGCTGTTCATATCTGTACTCGGTCTGCTTAGGAGGTTGTTGTGTCCTAGTATACGTGCTGCTTCTTTTAGTTTTCGTATTTTCCAGTAGTGTTCTCTGTCTATTATTTTAACTTCATCCCACAGGGGGAAGTGGTCTCCATTTTTCCATACATGATCAGTTTTATCCAATTTATCAATATCTCCCCGTGTCACAGCTTTGCGATGTTTGTCTACCCATATTTTGAGAGGGCGATATGTTTCGCCTTTGTAAAACCTACCACAGCTGCATGGGATGGAGTACACGCAGTCCTTAGTCATATTCTCTTCTATTGGTGGTTTTTCTAGAAGGAGATTTTTGATAAGTGTTGTATTATATGGCGTAGTGTTTAAGAGCGCGGGCTACTAACCCAAGATTCCGAGTTCGATTCCAGGCAGTGACCTGAATAATAATAATAATAATAATAATAAGAAGAAGAAGAAGAAGAAGAAGAAGAAGAAGAAGAAGAAGAAGAAGAAGAAGAAGAAGAAGAAGAAGAAGAAGAAGAAGAAGAAGAAGAAGAAGAAGAAGAAGAACAACAACAACAACAACAACATCGAAAAAATACCTTAGGAATGAGAACCCAGTTTCGAAATTTCTTCACGACACCTGATGAAGGCTGGAGGGTGTATCAGCTGAAACGTTGTATTAACAACAAACAAGATGAGGACAAATATCCGTCAATTGTAAATAATGTAACTAATGTACATAATTCCTTATATCTTAAATATAGAAAAATTTTAGGTTGCCTATTTTGCCACATCAGAAGTGTATTGGCTTTCTCCCTTTGTATTTTCTTGCTCTCTTTGAACTGTAAGTGGTCTGGGATGGCAGTTCGATTCTCAGGTATGACCAACACTCACAACTTTAGATACATATCGTTATATGCTGCCGGAAAATTAACTTAAACGTTATAACTTCTACATGCTTCACCACTATTGCTACCAATTTGGCCTAATCTGTGAAGTTGCATTTTGATGGTCCACGTCTTCGTCATCTATCTTACCATGACGGGTTCCTTTCCTACGCTCTGATGTATCGCACGAGGTGGAGGTCGCTCTGGGTAGACCTATTTGTCATGGTGCATATTTGCGCATCACCAATCGGACTAGTGACAAATTCCTTGCTAATACAGATCAGGCATCCATTGCAGACTAAAATATTGTACTCTGATGATTCCCTCTTGTTATGCAACCTACAGTAAACCATACTTCTTGCAAGCATTTTCCCACCTGTGCTAGAATGAAATACTGAAACTTTATTTTTTGATAATGAATTTATAAGCAATAACACATTTACATCTATTTCTTTGCAGTCACTGCTTGTCATAAATATAACCAGAACTCTGATCTCATTGTTGTTGTTGGTAGTGGTGGTGATGATGACTGTGTATTCATTGATTATTCTTCAATGTCGGCAAGTTTATTTGATGCAGACGACACTAAATTTTTCCCTCTTATGTGGTCTGTCGTTACCATGACTATAACACTAGTGTTGTTAGCAAAGAAGATGCTTGAGACAGGGATCTCTTTTAATCTTTCTTTCTTTCTCTATGTGTGTGTGTGTATGTGAGTCTGCCTGTCTCTCTTTCTCTCTTTCTGTCTCCCTCTCTTTCTCCATTCCAGTTAAACTTTTTTGCGCATCATCAACCTCTGCATGCCCAATCTTCCATTCAGCAGGGGTTTGCTGCAAATGGAGTGGCTGAAACGCATTTCTTATACACAAAACGAAACGGCAGGTGCTCTGGGTCGGCGAGACGTGATCTGGTGTAAGGCACGATACTCAGGTGGTAATATATAACGGAGGCGATGGAAGCGTTCCCCAACTCTGCCCAACCTCTTAGTGTTGGCTTTCACACGGCCCATTTCTGGATGAGATCGGCCACTCTACTCGTCAACTCGTCATACTTCTCCACATGAAGATGAAGCCGTAACAAGATGCCGAGTAATTTAACCGGTCTCTCTGTTCAGTGTCCCCCGGCATGGACCTGCCACTCCAGATGCCCAGTTGCAGCTCTATTGACTTTTCTTGGATGACTTTCGCTTTCGTCACCGCCTCTAATTTCCTTAGAGCAATTCCGATTACCTCTATGTGCTTGGTATTCGTCACTGTCACGGTAACGTCTTCCACCTATGTTGAAATGGCTCTTCTGCATCATACCTCACGCGGGTTGTTTCTCAATGTCTCCAGTTTCCGCAGTTGTAGCTCTAGAGTTAATACATACAGAAGAGACGAGAAGGGACATCCATGACGAATCATGCGGGATGGTTCCGATAGTTGACTATTTCTTCTAGCCATGGAACAGATTTTACTGTACACTGAGGCGATCCAAACGCGAAACACGGACCGAAACCGGTTGCCGTTAGGACAGCCGTCAAGTATTGGTGGCTTACTCTATCAATAGGTTCCCGAACGATCTAAATTGATCAGTGCCCCACCCATGACGGATTCCTTTCCTGCGCTCGAGGTGGAGGTTGCTATGGTAGGCCTAATTGTCATGGTACATATTTGCGCATCACCAATCAGACAAGCGACAATTTCCTTGCTACTACCTTGGCCTAAGTTTGGAGTCTGGATTTAGCAGATATATGGACCGAAAATGATCATAGTGTAATGCTTCTCGACTCACAGAACTTGGAATCCTTCCATTCTGCTGCCTATTGTGATACATATCTGCCAAGAGATCTCCAAGCACATCTTGCATTTAAGCGCGTAGGATAAACCATCCAAACCAGGCGACTTACCCCTCATGCAGCCAACCATCGCTTCCCGTATTTCAGACGCGGTTACGGCTTTTTGCAACACTTCGCTAGTCTTGCGTGAGTTGCAGTGGTTCATCGAGTTACGCAGTGAAATCTATCCGGCATTCTAGCTCACTCTCTACCCGAAAAATTAAGCGAAGTGCTGCTGAAAAGCCTTACACATTTGCTTGATGCTGAAATACGTTCACACGTTAGTGTCCAACAAAGAAAGAATGTTGGCTTTATAGCCACGTCACGCTACTGTCACTTAGACCCATGGAGTGGCTTTCATTCCTTTGTATCATAGAGCTCGTGCCTTAGATCTGACAATGTAGCCTCTATGCTTCACTTTGAAGTATAGGTCAAAATTCAATCTCATCGCGAGCACATCTTTCCTAAGACGTGCAATGCCTTTCCTTAGAGCCTCTTCCAAATTTCTAAGTCTCCTATTCTATTTTTTCTATCACTTCAAACTTACTAAACCTAACCGATTGGACTCATGAAATTTGTGGATCGGAAACACTAGTCTTTCTGACGACTACCACATCCACGTCTACAGAAATCGTTGGGTATGTGGCTTCCAAGCTGATCTCAAGTCATGTGCATTTATACTGCCTATTTTGAACTCAGGCATAATCGACAACAGAGAAGACAGAGAGAAAGAATTACCCTATCCCTGTGGATTAACTCGGCAATCTACGTCATTTTAATAGTTTTTTTATTTAAGGCATTGTGTGTATTTGAAATATCTGTGCGATGAAAAGCTATTTTTAATATTGTAATATTTAGTTGATGTTATGTAGTTAGTATGGGTGATGTTAGTACTTTCATGTATGTGGTTCATTAATTCTTTATCACTTGTGTATATTGTTCGTGTTGGGATTTTTCATCTGGGACTGTTGTGCGTGAATTAGGTTGTATTTGTAACGGAGGTTTCAGTGATAGTGCTGGTGACAGTTACGGTGATGATGCTATTGACAGTACTGGTGTAGCTGCTGATGGATGTTGGTGTTGCCTAAAGACAATTCACCATTTGTTCATAGTTGCCAAATTTTTGTTTTTATTTCTTTTTCTTTTCTTCGCTTTGGTGACAATTTGCTATTTAAGCTCCTCACACTCCCCTTCGCTACACGACTTTCCTATGTGGTCCTAATCGAGGAGGAGCATGTTTTGGAACTCATTATATATTTGGTTTGTTGTTTGGGGTCTTTCAGTTGCTGACATGTTGGTAATGTAGTGTCAACTGTTTGTTTTCTTCTTTTTGTTGCTGCTGTTGTTGTAACTCTTGTTTCCAGTCCTGTGGCAGGTATTGCAATCATTGATAATAAGTTGCATGCTGTTTTGTGGCTGCTTCTGTTTTTGCTGATGTTCAAATTGTGATGTTCGAAGTAGTTGAAGCCTCCTTGCAGTTGTCGTTGTTCGTTGTAGTTGTTGGGACAGAAGACCTATTTTTCACAATCGCCTGCAGTTGCTGCCCTCCTGTAATCTGTATTTCGTTGAGGATTTTATCGATTGTCTCAGGTTTCACTTAAATCAAAATCTTCAACCCCATCCCAACCCAGTTGTCTTCAAAACCATTTTATTTCGAGAAGTGCACTAGGATCTTCTAAAACCACACGTTTCACTAGTTTTGGTAGTAGGT
>NC_068992.1:36509445-36512081 GCF_001194135.2 Octopus bimaculoides | reverse complement strand
CTATCATTACCTTTTACGTGTGGTTGTGATAGTGGTAGTGGTGGTTTCGTTGACAATGCATGATTTGTTGCTTCTGGTTCGAGATTATTTATTCGATATGTTCTTGCTCTGGAAGCTGCTGCTACCGTTGATGTTGCTGTTGTTACCGTTGATGTTACTGCTGTTTGTTTCTACTGCTGTTTGTTTCTACTGCTGTTGCTATTGTTGTTGCTGCTACTATCGTTCTTACAGCTGATGTTTCTACTGCATCCCGAAAGGATGAAAGGCAAAATCGATCACGGCGGAATTTGAACTCAGAACGTAAGGACGGAGGAAATGCCGCAAATCATTTTGCCCAGCGTACTAACGATTCTGACAACTGCCCGCCTTATCAATAATAATAATTTTTATTGATAAGCTGGGGAGTTGTCAGAATCGTTTGCACGCCGGGCAAAATGACTTGCGGCATTTCGTCCATCGATTCTGACAATTACCCGCCTTATCAATAAAAATTATTATTGTTATTATTGATAAGGCGGGAAGTTATCAATAATAATAATATTGGTCTCAAATTTTGTCAAAAGGGCAAATTTTGTGGGGAGAGGATTAGTCAATATAATTTACTTCAGCATTCAGAATTCACAACTGAGAACGTTGTTGTTGGCACTCCGTCGCTTACGACGTCGAGGGTTCCAGTTGATCCGATCAACGGAACAGCCTGCTCGTGAAATTAACGTGCAAGTGGCTGAGCACTCCACAGACACGTGTACCTTTAACGTAGTTCTCGGGGATATTCAGCGTGACACAGTGTGACAAGGCTGGCCCTTTGAATTATAAGCACAACAGAAACAGGAAGTAAGAATCAGAGAAAGTTGTGGTGAAAGAGTACAGCAGGGTTCGCCACCATCCCCTGCCGGAGCCTCGTGGAGCTATGGGTGTTTTCGCTCAATAAACACTCACAACGCCCAGTCTGGGAATCGAAACCGCGATCCTGTGACCGCGAGTCTGCTGCCCTAACCACTGGGCCATTGCGCCTCCACTGAGAACGTAGCGACGGGCGAAATACCGCTAACTATTACGTCCAACGTGCAAACGATTCTGCCAGCTCGCCGCCTTATTAACGATAATAATCCTTTCTACTAAAGGCACAAGCCCTGAAATTTTGTGGGAAGGAACTAGCCGATTACATCGACCCCCACCCCAGTGTTTCACTGGTACTTAATTTATCGACCCCAAAAGGATGAAAGGCAAAGTCGACCTCGGCGGAATTTGAATTCCGAACATAACGACGGGCGAAATACCGTTATGCATTCCGTCCAGCGTGCTAACGATTCTGCTGGATCGCCGCCTTAGTAATAACAATAATAATAATAACTGTTGTGCAGTTCCATTTAATTGTATCTGCTATTTTCATGACAAATAAGGAAATTCCAATTGTCATGCAGCACTGTATCCATGACTTGCACAGGCCCTCTGTAAAGTTGAAATCAGATGACAAACAATTAATTCTCCCCTTAAACTTCAATTCGTTGCGATTAGAATCAGTACATAATTTTCCATCAAAACAAAGAAAATTCACAATTGAGAGCTATGAAATGTTTCACTCAACCAAGACTAGCCACACACAAAAACTGTTCAATATTATTTGCATAGTTTTCCATATCCCGTGTGCTAAGCTATGCTCTTTGGGATAATCACTCATATGACTATCGAATTAAGCCTTAGTCTTCTTTTGTTTAGACTTTCTGTCATATTTCTAATCTTTATTTCAATTTTCCCATGTTTGTAAAACTTTGAATTCTTTTCATAACAGATTCCTTCAAATGTTAAATAAATATAAACAAACATCTGTCTATAACGAGTACGTCAAGTAGTTTAAATATCATTTTACTGACAAGAAATGCAATAATTTTATTTACTTTTTTTTACAAGGCTTCGCTTCCTATGATTCTTTGATATATGATAGGTACTCAGAGAAAATAAACCGAGCATCAAGTGTAACTAAGAGTGGAAATGAAACCACTTACAAAAAAAGAAACAATAGCAAGACTATTGCTGTGCTATTTCACAAAAGAGAACTACTGAGATTAGACTTTGACGATTCGGTGAAGAAAGCTCGAGTCGTCCCAAAAGTTCATAACAGCATATAAGATACGGTTTGAGTGCGTGATACGTAACCTACTGCATTTACCGTCTGATTAATATACTGGCCTCCAGCATGCCAGATTTGTTTGATCCCCTCATGGTTAAACGTCTAATACTACATTTAGTAGAGGATAGAGCCTTCTCCCGATGTGTGAACTGGGAATTATTTGCTATATTGAGTAAGGACGCAAATAATGGAGAGAGAGTCAGTAATTTTGAACTCATATTTCTACTCTGTGCTGAAGTAAAACTTTTGGTGAAGGTGCTTGAGAAATAACTTTGTTGTTCAAAGCCTTCATATTCCAGCAGATATGGCCCTGTTGTTTAATGCTCTCAACTCTAAACAGAAAGTGTGACTCAAAAACGCTTGCATAGATAATGGCCAAAATTGTGATATAAACAAATAAAATGATTTTAGCAAAATTAACAATAAATCACACACACATACACACACACCACACACACATACATATACATACATATACGTACATATATATATATATATATATATA
>NC_068992.1:36499387-36508573 GCF_001194135.2 Octopus bimaculoides | reverse complement strand
AAAGACTTTCTCTACTCCCGAGCGTTAAACTAATACATCCATTTGTTGTTTATACCACCTGTCTTCGTCTGTTGTTTTTTCGTAAATTCTCCCATATATATATATATATATATACACACACACACACATGCGTATGTATGTGCATGTGTGCGGGAATATGCGTAGATAGACGTGTGTGTGCGCGTACATGCGAGTATATGCGTATATAGACGTGTGTATGAATCCTTTTGTGCGCGCGCGTGTGTGTGCGCGAGCGTGTATTCGGGTAAGTATATATTTTTAGGCGAATGTGTGGGTGAGCATGTGTGTGTTTCAAGTGAGGGTAGATGAGTATATACATATAGGTGCATGTACATGGGCGTGCGGGCGTGCATGTGTATGCATGGACTTGTGCGCTTACGCGAATACTATGGACATTTTTACTCCCTTACCTTTACTCCCTCCCCTTACTTAGCGGTTATTCAAATAGGACTTTTGTCTTAATAACTGTCAATCACACAGTAATTTCCCTTTGTTTAACGGTAATTTTCATAGCATTTTTTCGATGGCCAGATAACTGAAGGGATGGTGGCGTGGGTTTCCACCCCGACACCCGAAACTCGGAGTTTTATCATGGCTACCGAATAATTTCTAGCAATGATCGTACTTCGTGTGCACCTGCTTTATATATTTATAATTCTACCTATATGGTGCTTTATTCTTGCTGTATATTAATATCATCTTAATAATATTCATATTTTCAAAAAGACCGATAGAATAAGTACTAGGCTTTAAAAATAAGTCCAGGATCCTGAACGAAGTCTGTTTTGGTCCGGATGTTCAAAGGCAAAAGAACTTGGGGAGGTGACGAACAAAGTGGCTAGTCTCACTCATAAATGGGCTGAGGAAGCAGTCCCCAAAGGATCGAGTGGAGGAGGCGAATGCATACACATCGCTTCCGTCATCTACTATCGCATGACCGTTGTGTCTTCCACTGCTTCGTTACTGATTAAGCTGGAGCGTTTGCTCTTCTGTTTTCTGTGGAAGGGGCGTGATCCGTTCGTCGGGCGGTCCATCAGTTGTCAGAAGTCTCTGAGTGGAGGACAGAGCATGCCATGGCTAAAGGTATGCAGGCATGTACTGGGGCTGCGATATTTCCAGCGTATTCTTAACGTTGAGCAGGTGTGGCCGCCCTTTGCCAGACGGGATTTTCCGCAACTCGTCTCAGAGCTACATTCCTGGACCAAGCGCAGACCGAAAAAGAATGCTTGCCTCCTGGAGTGTCGACAAGCTTTAATAGTGCTCAGCCAATCGGGCAATGCGGTCGGTGGAAGTTCCAACTTGGAGTTCTATGCGGAATGAGCGACGAACAAGATCGATGATATCCATCGGAGGAACTCTTCTTCTTCTTCTTCTTCGTATTTGCTAGGTAGTATGATTTCTTGTTTATATTTGTCAGTTTCCTTAAATACTGAAAACAGTTTTTTGTTTTGCTCGTGTTTTGTGGTTATTTGTATTAGTTTTCCTTGCTTCTGAAGTAGGTATTTATGCAGTCCTATGGTGGTTATTTTATAATAGTTTTCCAGCTGTATAAGACCCCTTCCACCTTCTGTGCGTTGTATATATAGCCTTTCTATGTCAGATTTTGGGTGGTGCATCCTATATCCTGTCATTATTTTTCTTGTTTTCCTGTCTATTTTAGATAGTTCGTTTAGTGTCCAGTTAAGGATATTGTAGCTGCAACTTATAACTGGGACGGCTAAAGTGTTAATACCTATTATCTTGTTTTTAGCATTGAGCTCTGTTTTTAGTATTGATCTAACTCGTCTATAGTTCTCTTTCTTTATTTTTTCCTTCATTTGTGTGTGTTATATCCTATCTAGTTCATTGATTCCTAAATATTTGTATGGTTGGCTTTTGTCTAGTTCTCTTATATCATTGGCTTTATCTAATGTGATGTTGCTACTCTTAACTAGTTTTCCTCTTTTCAGGGTTGCTTTGGCACATTTTTCTTATCCGAATTTCTTATCTATTTCCTTGGTAAATCCATGTACTGTCTGTAGTAGTATTTCCAGCTCTTTATCATTTCTAGCGTATAATTTTAGGTTATCCATATATAGAAGGTGGCTGACTGTTTTGCCGTAACATTTGTATCCGCATCCAGTTCTATTTAGCAATTCAGTTAAAGGTGTGAGTGCCAGGCAGAACAGGAGTGGAGAGAGCGTGTCTCCCTGGAATATTGCTCTTCTAAAGGGGATGACTTTCGTTTTCACTAGTCCCTCTTTTGTTTGGAGCTGTAGCACTGCCTGCCATTCATTCATAGAGTGCCTTATGTATTTTATAATAATTGGTGCCACCTTGTTTATGGCTAGTGTTTCGAGGATCCACGTGTGGGGAACACTGTCGAAAGCCTTTCGGTAGTCGATCCAGGCCATACTGAGGCCTTTCTTCTTTCTGCGGCTGTCTTCAGTTATGGCTTTATTGATCATTAATTGATCTTTACAGCCGTATGAGCCCTTGCAGCATCCCTTCTGCTCTTCTGGAAACAGGTTGTTATTATCCAGGTGCTTACTCAATCTCTGCGATATTATTATTATTATTATTATTATTATTATTATCATCATTAATACTTATTATTTATAGCTGTCAGCCTGGCCTGCCTCGCTTGACCTCACTCCGTGAATTTTATAAGAAAAAAAAATCATAAAATGTGTATTTGTACCCTTGAAGTATATACCATTGTGGACAACAAGTTATTTGCTGTCGAGTGGTGAGTTTATTTTCCTGTTTTGTCCCCCAGTTTTGGGGGACAGGTCAATTGATTATGTCTTTTAGCCATAGTTGCTTGTGTTTTCTCCACCAACATGGAGAAGACACACACATATGTGAGAAGGGGGGGAAGTGAGAAGTATCACCAAACGTCAATAGGAGAGAGTGCGTGAGTGCAAAGCGACTTGTGGCTGAAAAAAAAGCAGACGATAGCTGTATTTTTGTCGAAAACAAAAAGGACAAAAAGGCCAACAGAGCCAATTTTTCAAGAAGGATCTGTTAGAAGATCTTCGGAAAAGCAAAAGCTTCGTTTCTGACAACATTGCTCAAAATAAAAACAGCGATTTCGAAAATGTAAACAATGAGAGTTCGTGAAGCAATGGATGAATTGAGCACAAGTAACAACAGCAACAACAACATCACCAGCACCATGAACAACCACAACAACAACGACAACAACGGCTGCAGCAAAAGCAACAACAACAATGACAAAAATAATGAAGAAGCTGAGACACAAACCGGTGCAACGGCTTGATTAGCTCTTCTAAACTTTCTTTCGTTGGAACAACCAAGTCATCACTTCAGTGAATACATTTCTCTGAAGAGGAACTTAAAAATGCTAGACAGCTAGTCGAGAGAGACGGAATAGTTGTAAAGTTAAATACCCCACACCCACTAAACAATCTAGGATACGATACACCGCACTGTGACGTACCGTACAATCGGTTTAAAATCAAGTAGGGTGGAAAGAGGTACAGAGGCTCAAAGACAAAAACCTTCAGGTTCCATCAGGAATCTAAAGGAATATATACAGAGAGGAAGGGCCTATGGAATGGTAGACATTCGATTCCGCACCGAGGAAGAAGCCGAACGTTACTCTCTGAATCCTCTCAAAAGCGAGGAACTGCACTTATTTCAATTCTACTGCGGTCAGTGACTTGTCAAAATCGTAATTCAACAGATGCCGTCAGAAATAGCCATTCCTTGGCTAGTTACCGCAGTGACGATAGACATCGAGGAAAACTCGAAAATCCTCGAAGCCTATCAGACGAAAAAAGAGAACTGGTCTGGGATGACCCTAGAACTCTTCATACGAACGACACAAAAAAATGTGGATTTTATCCCCGACCAGATCCTTCTTCCTGGAGGCAGCATAATTCCAGTCAGGGTAGATGGAAGGAAAGCAAAGTGCCATATTTGCTTTTCAACTAACCATTTAAAAGCCTGTTGTACTGGACTGAAGGGAAAAGAGAGACGGGCACCTCTCCTCCCTACACCAACAACGGCCACCAGAACTCCAGTGACAATAGCAGTAGGAGCACCATCACCATCAGCAGATTCAACCGTTCACCACCAACACCAACAAACATACTAACACCAAGTTTCCCCAAACACATCTCAACGCCCGAAAATGTTCCACTTCCCAGAACGGGTGGACATCACAGGTGGAGAGTTGGACCGCGATAACGAGTAGAGGTTAACAAAAACAAAATCGGAAAAGTGACAGAAAAGAAAAACAAGCATATGGACAAATAACAACAATCCTCGTCCACACAAGAAATAGAAAGAAAAAACTCAAAACAACAAAAGCAAATACATCCAAAACAAACACTGCATCGACACTACCACCTCTAACACCTCGAACACAAGCCATCCCACTCACGCGACCACAACAACAACAATCACAACCACAACCACAACAATCACAGCAACAACAGCAACAAACAAATTAAAGGCACTAACTTTACAAACTACATAGCAATAAGCACAAAAAAGAATAAATTAATGAAGTACATAACACAAACATTACACCAAAAGATTTTGTCACACCTATAACCTCCCTACCTGCACAAATACAAATCATTCAAACAACGCAAAATACATACACACACTTAAAAACTCAATTTCTACTGGAAATCGGAGATTTTCTAGGGAATATCACCCAGAGAATTCTTGGTGATTTACTAATGGAAACACCAACAGGAAGGATGGGCAATCCACCCCTCCAAACAAAATCAAGTAAGTTTTCCTTTTCTTTTCTCTTCTTTTACCTACAACATGGCCGTATACAGAATAGGCAGCGTTAATGTACGTGGCATGTAATCACCTTGGAAGCAAGGTTACCTGCTCAACGACCTCAGGGAACTGAATGTCGATGTAGTGGCCAGTAGTGAAACCAGAATTTCTGATTCCCGGGATTTCCGACCTATTTTCAGTGACTATGAGGTGTATGCATCCCCAAGTCGTTCGGGAGCGAAAGGTGGAGTCACCGTGATGATTCGGAAAAATCTGGATCTTGCAATATGGACGATCTTCCTGGATCCGGAAGGTAAGGCGGTGGTCCTGGATGTGACAGACAGCTAAGGACGAACTTTCAGGCTAGTTGCCATCTATGTCTCAACAGGGGCAGGACGACCAGATTTCTTCAGACGTCTGGAAACTTTCCTGAGAATGTCCCGCTCTTTAATGTTAGTGGGGGATTGGAATGGAGTTTTACATGTAAGGTGTGTCTGTGTAGGTTTAGCAGATAGGAGAGGAGGGCGCAAAAGCCTCGCAAACCTGCTCAGGCGATTCCAACTGTCTGACAGATATTGACTGGATTTCCCGGATATGTTAGTGTAGACCTGGACAAACTGCATAGGGTCATCCAGATCATATCCAGATAGGGTATTCTGTAGAGTAGCAGATATGGATAGCAGAGGTCATCCACAATTTAAAGTAATCGACTACACAGACCACGAATTCGTGATCTGTACAGTTGACTTACATAGGCTTCATAAACAGAGACCCAGTTACTGGAAGCTGAACACGTCTTTGCCAGTGCTTAAAGATTTCAGTGACAAGATTAGTGAACTAAGAGGGTTTTGACGGGGGCCTCCCTGAAAAGGACGATTAGAATAGAATCGATAAGTTTTAGCAAAAGACTATCAGTAGAAAGAAGCAGAGTAGAAACAGAGCCCGTCAAGAAGTTAGATGAGGCTTTTAGAAAAAGCATCGTAACTGACGTGCTCGCAGCGAGATTGGCACTCGACCAATTCTTCAACGCAAAACACGAAGGCTGCGTTGTCAGAGCTAAGGCATGAGCACTTAGATACACAGGGACGAAAGCCGTTAAGTAGTCTCGAGTGGCCGAGGCACGGCGTGGAAATAAATCCAAGATCTGATCCTTGCCAAACCACGAAGGGCAAATGATAACTGATCTGAGACAGATGTGTGCGTTATTTCAGCAGCGCTTCGCTCAACTGTTTGGGACAGCAGTGATCTGAGAGTTCTCCGGAAAAAGAGTGGCTAGCTGACCTTCTTCGATGTCCCAAAAATGTCGTCGCACTTTTCCTCCACTAATCCTCTATAAAAGGCTAAAGTGGACGTTCCACCTATAGCAGTGTCCTATTGGTTGAGGGTTGCGAGCGCTTGAACACATTCCACTTTCCAAATACTCCTCGGAAGAAGAGGACTGCAGCTCCATGAAAGAAACTAGCTGCGGTAATACGTGTCTGGTGGATGGCGAAAAGACTTGTTCACCCTCAAGGAAGCACCGGAGATATCGTAGCCTCAGCGCATGTCTGTGCATCATCAACCATGGCGTGCCCAGGCCTCCACGCAGTGAGTGCTAACAGAAAAGAGACCGCCTCACCATCGGGACGCGTCCCTTTCACAAGCAGTGGAAGACTATACACTTCAGCGTAATCAGACGGTAGCCAGCGACAAGGTACGACAGTCAAGCGATAATAGATGATGGATGCGATATACGCGTTAGCCACATCTGCCCGACCTTTCCGGGATAGCTTTCTCTCAGCCCATAACTGGTGAGAGTAGTCACCCTGCTCTTACTTTGTCCCAGTCTTTGTCCATCTGGAGATCTTCCGCTTCTTGTGGAAGGGACGCGTCCCGATGGTGAGGCGGTCTATCTGCTGTCAGTGCTCACTGCATGGTGGCCTTCCCACGCCATGGCTGATGATGCGTAGATATGCGCTGAGGCTACGACATTTCCAGTGCTTCATTGAGGATGAACAGGTGTTGTCGGCGTTTACCAAACACGTATTTCCGCAGCTAGTTTCTTTCATAGAGTTGAAAGAAAATAGAGACCGAGGCGGAGCATTTGGAAAGTGGAATGTGTTCATGTGCTCACAGCGCTCGGCCAATCGGACACTGCGATATGTGGAACGTCCACTTTAGCATTTTATAGAGGATTAGAAGAGGAAAAGTGCGGCAACGTTTTTTGTAGAGACATTGGGCGCCAAATAAGATCAGCTAGTCGCTCTCTTCCGGAGAACTTTCGGGCCAGCGCCGATGGATAATTTTCAAAAATCTCTGGCCTGGAAGTGCCACCGGGCCAATATTATCGAGAAAGATCTTTTAGAAGATCTTCGGAAAAATTACGACTCCGTTTTCGACAACATTGTTCGAAATAATAACAGTAATTTCGAAAATATAAACAATGAGAGCCCTTTCGCGAGCGAAGCTACGGGTGATGCGAGTATAACAAATAACAACACCAGCAACATCAGTAGCAACAGCAAGAACAACAACAGCAACATCGGTAGCACCATCATCAACAACAACAACAGGTATAACATCAGCAGCACCATCAACAACAACAACAACAATGATAAAAACAACGAAGGCACTGAGAAACAAACTACTGCAACGGCTTGGATTAGCTCTAAACTTTCCTTCGCTGGAACAGCCAAGTCATCTCTTCAGAGAATACAACTCTCTAAAGAGGAACTTAAAGTGGCAGACAACTTGTCGAGAGAGACGGAATAGTTGTAAAGGTAAATACCTCACTTGAAACTATCCAGGATACGATACGCCGCACAGTGACGCACCGTACTATCAGATTAAAAACAAGGAGCGACCCACAGAGGCTCAAAGACAAAAGTCTTTAGGTTCCATCTGAAATCTAAAGGAATATATACTGAGAGGAAGGTCCTATGGAATGGTAGTTAGATTCCGTACAAAGGAGGAAGTGAAATATTACTCTCTGAATTCCCTCAAAAGCCAGGAACTGTTGTTGTCTCCTTTGTACTGCGACCAGTGACTGGCCAAAATCATCATTCTACAGGAGCCGCCAGAAATAACCATTCCTTTGCCAATTGCTGCAGTAACGATAGGCATCGAGGAAAACTCGAAAATCCTGGAGAACTGATCTGCGATGATCCCAGAACTCCTCAACCAGACAACTCAAAAGAATATGGATCTCATCTCGGACCAGATCCTTCTTCCTGGAGGTAGCATAATATCAGTCAGTGTGGATGGAAGGAAAGCTACCACATGCACTGAACCACAAAAGAAACGCAAGACGTGTGTGACTGAAATATGTTTTAATTTCATTATGTCAGAGATAAATTTTGATAAATCTGATAAAGTGAATTTTTTGGATGCACTTCACCACAGTCCATGGGTCATTGTTATGTGTTTTGGTAATGAACTGACTCAGCACATCGAGATTGTAAGGCGTGATATGTTCGATACCATGTATGCCCTCCTTGGGTGTTCAAAACGGCCATATACCGTCGTTACATGGTGTGCATGAAGCAGTTCACAAAAGCCATTGGCACCTGTGCCCACACCTTAAGGAAAGCTTCCTCCAGTTCCACACGAGTTGTTCTGATGTTGTGCTGACGCAGGAAATCCATGGTGACCCTGGTAGTGTGGGAGGGACAACCGCCACCTCATGTGATATATCAGTGAGGAAGTGGCTAAAGAACCTAGTACGGGTGGGGCCCTGACCAGTTTAGATTAGTCTGAATCTTTCGAGAGGGTTGACCATCTATATCTGGTGGCGGTCCTCAAGGCAGATGGTTTCGGGCCTGTATTCAACATCATGCGCTTGGCCCGGTAAGGTTGCCCCCTCTCGTCTCTCTTGTATGTACTGACTCTCGAGCCACTACTACACAAAATGGAGGCGTTGAGAGATATTCCGCGTGACCTAGCATATGCGAGATGCGTATCGACATATACCGACAACGTCACACACGTCTTGCGTTTCTTTTGTGGTTCAGTGTATGTGGTAGCTTTCCTTCCATCCACACTGACTGATATTATGCTGCCTCCAGGGCATTGCTCTCAGGGACTATGAGGCAGTTTCAGGAGCGACGATTAACCAGGAAAAATCAGTGGGCTTGCGGCTTGGCTCATGGAGAAGGAAGTCCATGCCGTCCAATTGTGTCGTTGGGCACTGGACAGACGGATGGTTAAATTGCTCGGGGTTTTGTTCAGTCCTGATCTCCAGATGGACAAAAACTGGGACAAAGTAAGAGCAGGGTGACTACTCTCACCAGTTATGGGCTGAGAGAAAGCTATCCCGGAAAGGTCGGGCAGATGTGGCTAACGCGTATATCGCATCCATCATCTATTATCGCTTGACTGTCGTACCTTGTCGCTGGCTACCGTCTGATTACGCTGAAGTGTATAGTCTTCCACTGCTTGTGAAAG
>NC_068992.1:36486822-36498891 GCF_001194135.2 Octopus bimaculoides | reverse complement strand
AAACTAATTTATGAGCACGTAACAAGTGATGGGTGATAAGATAATGTCACTTGGGTAAGGAATGACCATGCTTCTTTTCTCTTTTAATAATGCTTGTTCTTGTTTTTGTTTCAACCATGGCTGCCTCTGCGTAGTTATTTGTGTTGTTTACTTTGTAAAGCAGTAAGGGAAGAGGGTTGCTAGTATATCACCCTCTACCCACATTTTTACCATCCACATCTTTACCATATGGGGCCCTAACAAAATCCGATAATAGGTTTAGATGCAAATCTAATTATTTTTCTTCTAAAATCAGGCATAACTTGGTGATTGGTCGACTTACAACACCGTTCTTCGTCTTGAAGAGTGTGTTTGTTAACTTGACAACAAGGTCAAGCTGAATTCTGATTGGTTGTAAACAAATGATTTCATTATTGGGGTTCGGAACTCTCGTAAGAAAAAAATTTCGCGGTCGGGACCGATGGATAATTTTCAAAATCTTTAGCCTGGCAGTACTGCCGGGGAACATTGCCTGTTCGAGCTAAACTTTACAGGCACGGAAGTGCCTGCCATCAGCTGAGCATGTCCGAAATGCGCGCAAGACGACGAGGCCTGACCATTACTGACCTGTGGATTAAAGTCGAACACCTGCTGTCGCGTGTGGGACGGTTCCAGTTGTCAACTGAATCCACCGCCCCAACACCTTCGTTTAACCAGGAAGGAAAGGCTGTGTTTATATGCCTGGTGGCCATGGCGAAAGACGTTGTTTAGTGGACGAGGCTAAAGGGGATGAAGACACTTTTCTCTTTCGCCAATCCCTTGAAAAGGAAAATGAGGGTAGAGAGGGAAGTGTTGTCTTCTCACAAGTTTTCTAAAAAGTGGATGAAAGTGGCGAGAATGATGCGAGTGAACGGGCCTGCCCTGTGCATACGCCTGTAGTTGAGAAAAAGGAAAGACAAAAAGCCACCTGCCCCGAAAGTCAGAGTACCAATGGTTTTTTTTATGGGGTTTTCCATGAGCAGCTATCTAAGTCTCCTCCCTATTGAGGAATACACGTTGTTGATTTCATTGTTTCCTTCTTTCTTTCTTTTATACAATTTTGCTAGTCTTTTATACAATTTTGCTAGTCTTTTATACGCAAAACTCTCACAACAATTAACACCCACACACATTCTTTCTTTTGTCCTGTGCTGTACATAATGTTTTTCTTGATATAAACATTTATGGTTAATAAATAAACCATTATTATTATCATTTTATTGGTTTTGCACAGCATCTAACGCTGGAGATGTACTACAGTGTCACTTGTTCACCACCAGTGAACTAAGATAACACCTTTCATTTTTCGAGCACCTTCCGGAGTATTCGAGCGGTTCCAAGCAGTGCTGTTTTCTGCAAGTGCTTCACCCTTATGGCAACCCCTATCAGTTCCAAGTATTTCTCAAGATTTTTACTCACTGTTCCTAGGTCTTGGCACTACTACAGTTATTGGTACTTTTACCGCCTTTTTCATCAACCATAACTGCTTATCCTCCCAAGCTAACCTGTCAAATCTATCGATTTTCCTTCTTCCTTATCGCATACCATGTTGTCAGCTGGGCACGCTATATCTATGATGGAGCATCATTTGCGTTCTTTCTCAATTAATACTGTCTGGTTTCATATTCTCTATCTCATAGTCGCACTGAATCATAAAATCCCATAGGATCTTTGCATTTTTATTTTCGATGATGCCTTCGGGTTTATGATCGTACCAATTTATTGCTATGTCAAGTCAATACATGTTGCAAAGTATCCAATAGACAATCCTTACTATGTTGTCATGACGTCTCTTATATTCTTTCTGGGCTAGTGGCGTACAATGACTGATAATATGCCATACGGTTTCATCATTTTGTCCACAAATTCTGCACTTATCATTTTCTGATATGTTGTCTGTTCTGTATAGGATGTAATTGGTTCTTATAGCTTGCTCTTGGGCAACACAGGTTAGAGTCTTCATTTCCGGTTTTAAATCACTTTTAGTCATCCATAGCTATCTTTTTTCTCTGTCCGTCTTATTGTCAATATTCCTATGAAATTGTCCATGTATTCTTTTCTTTATCCACCTATTTTTAGTTTACTTCATTCTCAAGTGCTTGTACAGTGCTTTATCTTTGTAATCTTCCATCCTACACAAGCCTAACTTTCTTAGTTTCAATAATAGCGGTTCTGTGGCATTTTTACATACCATGCTATGTCGTTTACTTCTGCTCTAATGCTGTGTTCACATCCAATCAGTCCTCTTCTCTCTCTTTTCCTTGGTACATACAGTTTGTTTATGTCACTTTTGGGTTGGAGTATCCCATATCTAGTTAGTAACTTCCTTGTGTTTCTGTCTAAGGGGTTTAGTTCGTCTACTGTCCATGCGATTACCCCTGCTCCATATTTAAGGAGTGAAAACAACCAGGCGTTGATAGCTTCAATCTTATTCCGTCCGTTTAATTTCGGATCAGTCTCAGCCTGCGCAAGTACTCCACCTTCAATTTTTCTGTCATTTCTTTCTCCATCGATTTATCCGTTTCCAATATCCCCAAGTACTTATAGCCCGTCACTTCTACTTTCTTCATAACCTCCTTGACGGTATTATTATTATGATCAATAGATCATTCTTGCCACAATGTCATGGCGTCTTTTGTATTCGCGTTGTGCCAATTTCGGGCATTCGCTAACGATGTGCCATACCATTTTACCCCTCACCACACATTCTGCAATTGTCGCTATCGGTTGTGTTGTCTATTCTGTACTTCATATCATTGCTCCTGAACGCTTGTTCCTGAGTTGCGCACATGAGTGCTTCTGTCTCTATCTGCAGATCATCCCTCCTGATCCATAGCCACTGGTCCTCGGTATTTGTCTTGGCGTTCATATCTCTTGCAAACTGATCGTACATTTTCTTTTCCTTCCATGCATTTTGTTTTTGTTCATTTCTTTAAATTTTTCTTTCGTTACGCAATTTTCCGTTTTAATGACGCCGGTCTACTTCGTGTGTTTCAACAGAGGCTCTACGGCATTTATTATTATTATTATTATTATTATTATTAAAACAAAACAAAAAAAGAGTGCCATTGTTATCAAGTGAACGATATTTCGGCATCTAGCATGACTTCAACAGGTTCAAAAAATAAACTTCTCAATCTAGTTAATTTTTGGTATTTTTTGAACCTGTGGAAGGTACGCTAGATGCCGAAATATCGTTCACTTGATAACAATGGCACTCTTCTTCGTTTTGCACCTGTATACCTACTGGAGGAGTTACCTCAATCCTATAAAATGTTGTTGTTATTATTATTATTATTATTATTCAGTAGTCTTATTTTTATCACGTGCTTTCACTGCATTACCGACCGCAGCTCTGTATGCTTTGGGTATGTGCTGTAGTTTGCTGTGGTGCTCTTATGGTTACTGTATTGAAAGTGTTTTGCGTAGGATGTGTGCAGTGCCCAGTAGTGCTATTTTCTGTATGTTATATATACTTGATAGTCCTGATGTTTTTGTTATGTATTTGTCTGAATATATTTTTTATCATACCTAGTAACCCTATTATGATAAGGATTGTTTCTGTTTTTAGATTCCACATTCGAGTTACCTCTATTTCCAGGCCTTTGTATTTTGAAAATTTCTCCATTGATGTATTGATACATCGATTAGACGGTTTTTTTCTCGGCCTATTGGCCTTAATTTTTCTATCTGTGTGTATTGACATATCGCTTGGTAAGTTTGCTTTCTCATTTTTTGTGACCTTTTCTGGCGGGTGCCTATACCATCTTTTTTCTGTTGTTATTCCATAGTGTTGGCATAAATTCCAGTGTATATAGATCCCAACTCTGTCGTATCTGTGGATATATTCCTTCTTAACCAGAACTGGGCGGCTAGAGACAATATGGTTTATTGTTTCTTGTCCATCGCCACATATTCTGCCGTTACTTGCTATGTTTCTTCTCATTATATGTTTTTGGTAACCTCTGGTGACGGGGCTTTGGTCTTGTGCTGCAATTAAAATCCTTCAATCTCTGTTTTGAGTCCTGAGCTTCTCAGCCATTATTGGGATTTTGCTTTGTCTATTTCTTTTGGGCTTATTTTAACCCAATATTTGCCATGAAGGGGCTTTTCATGCCATCGTTTCATCATGATCCGTTGCTGTTCCAATTTTAGTTTGGATTCCAGTTGTTTAACAGCTATTGTTGTTTTCTTCTTTTTCTTCGTAGTATGACTTCTTGATTGTATTTGTCAGCTTCCTTAAAGACTGAAAATAGTTTTTTTTTTGTTTTGTTCATGTTTTGTGGCTATTTGTATTAGTTTTCCTTGTTTCTGAAGTTAGTTTTTTTTTTGTAGTCCTATGGTGGTTATTTTGTAATAGTTTTCTAGCTGTATAAGGCTTCTACTACCTTCGATACGTTGTATATATAACCTTTCTATGTCAGATTTTGGGTGTTTGTATCCTAAATCCTGTCATTATTTTTCTTGTTCTGTCTATTTGTATTCGTTCATTTAGTGTCCAGTTAAGGATATTGAAGCTGTAACTTATAACTGGGACAGCAAGAGTATTGATACTTATCACCTTGTTTTTCTCATTGAGCTCTGTTTTCAGTATTAATCTAACTCGTCTATAGCATTCTTTTTTTATTTTCTCTTTCATTTGTGTATGTTGTATCGTATCTAATCTGGCGTGTGCCTATACCATCTTTTTTCTGTTGTTATTCCATAGTGTTGGCATAAATTCCAGTGTATATAGATCCCAACTGCGTCGTGTCTGTGGATATATCCCTTCTTAACCAGAACTGGGCAGCCAGAGACAATATACTTTATTGTTTCTTGTCCATCTCCACATATTCTGCCGTTACCTGTTATGTTTCTTCTCATTATATGTTTTTGGTAACTTCTGGTGAGGAGGCTTTATTGATTATTGATTCCTAAGTATTTGTATGTCTGGTTTTGGTCTAACTCTCTTATTTCATTTGCTTTATCCAGTGTGATGTTGCTACTCTTAACTAGTTCTCCTCTTTTCAAGGTTGCTTTCGCACATTTTCCTAAGCTAAATTTCATGTTTATCTCTTTGGTAAATCCATGTACTGTCTGTAGTAATGTTTCCAGCTGTTTATCATTTGTAGCGTACAGTTTTAGATCATCCATATATAAGAGCGCTGCACACTAACGCCTCAGTGGACTCTTTTAAGTCTCCTTTCTGCAGCCATTGCCAGATTCTGTTCCAATCAATATCATCTTTATTCTTCAAGATCTGACTGTGCATTTTCTTGTCCTACCAAATTTTCTTCATCTGCTCTCCCTGGTCATCTTCAATCGTGTTGGATCTACGGCTTCGTTCACTTTTAAGGTTCCCTGCATTTTCCTTGCTTCAATAATTTCTTCTTTACTCCTCTTGACATACCAAGCCAGGCTATTCTCCTCTTCCCTTACACAACTCTTGGGGTGTAGTTCCTTGTTCAGTGTCATTAATTTAGTGTTCTCCGGTCTATCGATTGTAATTCATTCTTTTGCCAAGATACTATTCCTGCCCAATATCTCATCAAAGCAACTGCTCACGCTTGCTTTAATCTTATAGTGACCATTTAGCTTCGATTGGAGCACAAGCCGAATTCTCCTCAAATACTCTTTCCTATACATTTCTTTCATCTTGTGTTCATTCATCTTATCTCTTTCAATGATACCCAGGTACTTATATCCTTCCTCTCCAATTTCTTTTATAGTTTCGCCACTTTCCAGCTTGAGCCCATGGCTTTTACTGATTTTATCCCTTTTGAGAATCATTACACCACATTTCTTGATCCCAAATTCCATACCAATATCTTAGCTAAACATCTGCACAGTTGCCGTCAAACTCTCAGTTTCTTTCTCAGTCTTAGCAAATAGCTTTAAGTCATCCATAAACCACAGGTTGTTTACTTTCACCCTGCCTAGCGTGAACCCCACACGTATCTATCTTAAAACGCTAGTTCGTGGCAGTATGCAGACAACAAATAGAGGCGGCAGACTGTCCCTTTGAAAGTTTCCTCTTTAGATATTTACCTCTCCCAGCTTATCATCCCTTGCTATGAGTTCAGTTCGTCACGTTGCTATCGAGTTTTGTATTAACTTCAGGATATTGAGGGGACCTTAGGCAGTTTGAGGCATTCAATAATCCACGAGTGTGGGACCATGTCATATGCTTTCCTGTAGTCCATCCATACCATCGCCAAATTTTTGTGTCTCTTCTTGCAAGTCAGCCAAGATAGTCTTATCGATTAGTAATTGATCCTTCGTTCTTCTACTCTTACGTCTACATTCCTTTTGTTCCACTAGTATTATGTCGTTCTCATCTAGTTACTTATAGATGTCGTTCGTCTTCAGTTTCCACATCAGTGGCAAACAAGATATTGGTGGAAATTCCGACCGCATTCCCTTTACTTGGGTCCTTCTGGCGTAGTACCGTTCATCCAGGCCGGTACTTCGATATCACTACTCAATATTTCGTGCAGCTGTGTCGCAATTCTCCTGTGCAGAGCTGTTAAGTTTTTAAGCCAAACGTCCTGAACCCCATCTGGGTCAGACGCTTTCCAGTTAGAAATTCTCCTGCACTGTTCTCTAATCATCTCCTCGGCTATGCTCAAATCCTCCTGCTGATACTCTCCACTCTCCACTTTGAGTGTCTTTAACCACTCTACTTCAGTTTCGTGCTGTTTCTCCTGAGACCATATGTTTGCCCAGAATCTTTTGCTTTCTTCAGCATCCGGCATGGCCTTTTCACCTTCTTCTTTCCCATTCAGTTCCTGACATACTCGTTTCTGATTTTATTTGAAAAGTTTGTTTAATCTGTATTGCTCAATTCTTTGTTCATATCTCTTTAGTTTAGGTGCTTTAGCTTTCAACCTCTGCTTTAACTCCTCAATCACGACATTGACTCCCTTTCTATTCACCCTCTACTTCCTCTCTAGCTCAACATATTTTTCTCGCTGAGCTTCATTTCTTTTTTTTTCCGTTCCAGAATATTAATATATTTGCTGGTCTCCTTAATAGACTGCGCTATTCTCCTTTTCCACCATGGTTCCTTCAGGTTATGTTGACATTAATCTTTGGCTTTCAAACCCAACTTATTATTATTAGTATTATTATTATTATTATTATTATTATTAATAATATTATTATTATTACTATTATGTTTTCTTTTTCTTCTTTCTTCAAATTTTCTTCTATTTCTCGCCGAGTATTTTCCGTACACCTAGGGCAGAGAAACTCGTATGCATTCCCAGTTTACACACGCAAATTCACAGGTAAAATATGTTAAAAAAAAAAATTTCATGAATGCATGTTGTTTTCACGGCGATAATGCTCTTCTCAGTACATGAGACGTTCCAGTTAACACGATTTTTTGCACTTCCTGTAGGGATGGTAAGCCTAGTATCATTTTCAAATAGGTTTCAGTACCTGTTTTTTATCATTCGTAGCGATCCTACAATCACTGGTACGGTAGTCGCCTTGAGGTGCCACATTTTTTCAATTTCTATTAGCAAGTCTTTATATTTACTGATCTTGTCAAATTCTTTCGCCGCTATATTATGATAACAGGGAATAATCATGTCAGTTAATAAACACATCTTCTTTGTCTGATCTTTTATATTAATATCTGGTTTATTAGCTTTTATAGCCTTGTCGGTATGTACGGGGAAGTCTCAGAGAATCGATACATTTTTCCCTCAGTCACAGCTTCAGGATGGTGCTTATACCATTTGTCAGCAGTTTTGATTTTATAATGCTGACATATTGTCCAGTGTAAATACTAGCCAGCTCTTATTATTATCATTGTTGTTATTGTTGTTGTTGTTTTTGTTGTTATTATTATTATTATTATTATTATTATTGAGTGAGAGAGCAGTGCATACCATCAAAGTGACACTGGGGTAAAATACACAAATATTTGCTGTAGCCCATCTTTTATACCAAGACAAAACAATGTACATGATAACACTTCCAATCAATTAAGATCAGAAGCCATGAGAGCCACTGCCTGGTACTGCATCTGGGCATTTATTATTATTATTGTTATTTTCATAATAATAATAAATAATAATAATATAATAATAATATAATTATTATATTATTATTATTATTATTATTATCATTATTATTATGATAATTATTATTATTATTAGTATTATCATTATTATTATTATTATCATTATTATTATTATTATTATTACTATTCATATACACACAACAGATTAGACAGTTGGAAAAGAAAAATTCCTTACATCAGGAAACAACAAGTAATTTTAGATATCAAGAACTCTCATAAGTATCCTGGCTGTCCCTAATAACAGTTTTCTGGAGCTGTACTAAACTGGGTTTTATGCCTGTTTCCTCTATCCATCTGTTCAAATCTTTAAGGATAGTTCCTAATGCACCTGTAACTACTGAGGTACATTTACCCACAGTTTCCAGAGTGTCTGTAATTCAATGGTTAGATCCAGGTACTTTGCTACTTATCTATACCTCTCATATTGATTTTTTTTTCATCATTTGGGACTATAAAGTCAATTATCAGTTACTGACCATTCTCTTTATGTACTACTACTAAAATAGGCTTTCTGGCTTCTATTACTCTGTCAGTCTGAATGTTAAAGTCCCACAACATCTTATATTTCTTAATTCCTAGTACTTCACTAGATTATACAGTTCTATATTTAAGAGATGAAGAATTATGTACATTATTTACAATATTTACATTTGACGGATATTAGTCCTCATCTTGTTTGATGTTAAAACAACGTTTCGGCTGAAATACCCTCCAGCCTTCGTCAGGTGTCTTGGGGAAATTTCGAACCTGGGTATTTTTCGATGTTATCATCATCATCATCATTATTATTATATTAATATTATTGTCATTATTAAGGCATTCAATAATCCATGTGTGTGGGACCATGTCATATGCTTCCCTATAGTCCACCCATGCCATCGCCAAATTTTTGTGTCACTTGCAGTCGACCAGGATAGTCTTATCGATTAGTAATTGATCCTTCATTCTTCTGCTCTTACGTCTACACCCCTTTTGTTCCACTAGTAGTGGTAGTAGTAGTAGTAGTAGTAGTAACAACAACAACAACAATAATAATTTCGAAAAATATCTTAGGAATGAGAACCCAAGACATCTGATGAAGGCTGGAGGGTATATCAGCCGAAACCTTGTGTTAACAACAAACAAGATGAGGACAAATATCCGTCAAATGTAAATAATATAAATAACTTCACTAGGTTCATGTTCATACCATTTATCAGTATGTTCAAATCCTAGCTTTCTACATAACTCCCAATGGATTACTCTCCCTAGGTTGTCATGTCTTTTCGTATAATCTTTCTGTGACAGCATGCTACATTCACTTACTATATGAGTACAATTTTATCTTTTGATATGCATAAACTACATTGGGAATCTACTTGGTTTTTATCTATCTTGGCTGTTATCCAATTAGTCCTTAATGCTTGTAACAAATTTTCTGTCTCTCTTTTCAGCCTTCTTTTCTGCAACCATAACCATGTCTCACTACTACTATTTGTTGCAACCATCTTTGGGAATCTAAGCCTTCTCCTATCAGTAAGATAACTTTTGTTCTTTTTTCTGGTTTTTAACTTCGTTTGGGTTTTTGGTTTCCCTATGTCTTGCTGTGACTCTAGCAGCTCTTAATAAATCTTTTTCACTATTATCTACATAGTAGCCTATATATACTCTAGCTAACTCTACAGTCTTCTACTGATACTAACCCTCTTGCACCTTCCTTTCTAGGTAAGTATAATCTTGTCATTCCTGCCCTTGGGTGATGTCCTCCATTCATATTGAACTCCTTCCTAGTTCTTCTGTCTAGCTTTTCTAATTCAGTTTTTTGCCTATTTACAAAAGCTGCTGAGGACCTAAGTAATTCTACAGCCCAAGTATTTTCAGCCTTCACTAGATTCGGACCATTTAGCTTTGACTTCATTAGCTCCCTCACTCTTCTAATGTATTTTTTCTCAATTTAGTTTCGTTTTCATTTCTATAGTTAGTATTCTGTTAGATTCTAATACACTTAGATACTTATAACTCTCACCTTCTTTCAATGATTTTAATGTCTGGCCACTTGGTAATTGGATGCTTTCACTACTGACTACCTGTACCCTTCTTATGACTAATATTGCACGTTTACCTATGCTAAATGTATTTCCGAACACACTCCGTATGTCTCACTTAAAATAATTGTTTCACCCATTTAGTGAGGGTTTTTTTTTTGGGGGGGGGGGGAATTTGTTATAACTTGTTAAAATCTTTTGACTGGTGTTTTGCGGTTGTTTTGCCTCATAAGCGGTGATATTTTGTTTCCCCTTCAAGATAAAAAAAAGAACCTGCTTGTTTAACGTCTTTAAAAAATCCATGTACAAGATGGCGGCATCCAGCTTGAAAACATTCAAAGAGAAAACCCTTTCTTCCAACAGGTGAGAGCGGAAGCAGCGGCAACAACAACAACAGTAACGTTATCGGAAGCAATGCATGTAAAGAGGAGGAAAATAAAACGAAGATGTTTGCCGCTCAAAGTCCATCGCGTACCAGCAGGTAGCTAGATTTTGAAATTGAAGGGGCAAGGGCAAAGATAGCTCCCTACTCCTGAGACTAAAACCGCAACGACTCGTAAAACAGTGATGTTCAGATGCACCAATCTCTAATGCAGATAATTGGAAACGCACGAGCGTCCAGATTGAAGGGACTCTACACAATATATGGCAGGATATCAGCCAAGTATGAAGAGCAAGCTAGTTCACTGGGATCAAAGTTTTATTTAAGACTGAGACCCTAGTAATCCAGCTCTCGTTGGCCGCCCGTCGCAATGAATACTTCGTTCTCTTACCTACGTATTTGGGAAGAAGTGTGGGAAGTAAATATACAAGGGTTGCCGCCAAAACCATATTTGTGACAGATTCAGGCTTGCGTGGTTTTGGAGGAAATTGAATAGAACAAGGAGAAAGAACTGGACTGGGGTCACAATAGAAATGTCTATCCATGTCAAGTCTGTCCAGCTGGAGAATATCTCAGACCTGATCTCTCTGCCGAATGGAACAGAGTTACTAGTCATTGTGGAGGTCAAACAACCGAAATGTCAACTCTGTGGAATGATGGATCATCTATGGGTGTTCTGCCCACACTTGAAAAAACAAAATGGAAGAAAGAAGGGTCCCAACGCCGCTGCAACAACAATAACAATACATACAGCAACGCAAGAACTGTGCAGCAACAACAGAAAATGTGGGCAGGGCAACATAAGAGGAAGTCACTCCATCACAATCCACAACATCAATAATTACAGAGGAGGTACCGGCATTTTCAGCTTTAGCTTCATCTGCGATGGTAGGACCAGAAGCTGTGGCAAAAGTAGCAGTAGCAGTAAGATCAGCAGCAACAGCCCCGAAACACCATCACCATTGTCGCCATCAACATCAACAAGAAGAACAAAAGAAAGACCCACCCAGTGTGCCCTTCAACCCAGTTCTCCCTCTTTTCTCTCTCAAACACACACTTACATATAGACTCGCACCCAAACACATTTCCACACTCCGAAAAGATTCCACAGACACTGGCTCCTCTACATCTCGAAGTGAAGACGTGGGGCAAGCCCCGAAACCAAATAAGCAAAGAAAAAAACGAAACAAAAAAGCACCTGACCTCACACCAACCCATACCGGCAAACACAGGAAACACTCTCACAACAAACATTGACACATTGTAAACAACACCAACACCACCCGACCAAAAACCACCGCCACAACCGCTGCTACTACCACCACCACCACCACCACTATCATAACCCCACCTCACCCCAAAAAGAAACCTAGCGCAACAGCAACAGTTAACCAAATTTCGTGCTACCGAGGAGAGCAAACGAAAAATTGATGGAACCTCATAGCACGAAACAAATATATTGAGAGTGGGAGATGCAAGTTATTATACCAGTACTTGTAGTGCGACAGAAACTACAATTGTACAAAATCAGGAAGCATTTCCGCCAGCAAACTTTTAAAGGGGTTCCGAGATTC
>NC_068992.1:36477802-36486571 GCF_001194135.2 Octopus bimaculoides | reverse complement strand
TTAGCCCACATTCTTGACAACTTTGAGATCAACGCATCTCTGTCTCGACTTGGAGTGTAGGCGGGGACCCAGTGCTGGTAAGGAAAGACCTGGATCTTGAGGCAGGGTCGATCTTCCTTGACCCGGATGGTAAGTTGGCACGATTGTGTTGGGAACCAATACTTGGCGGCTGTTCACGTGGCAGCTGCTTTCAGTACCGTTTTCAGATGCTGGATTGATGCAATGTAGAATGACATATTTTCAACAGTCAAAGTAAACGGCTACCCGGTTCATAAAGTTTGTTCTTGCGCAGCAAGGATCAATCCTGTCTCCTGGAAAGATACATGCCTCGACCATCTTCAAGATTATTTATCAGCTTCATCTAATGTTTGTTGGAAAACTCTCCGTGCTGAACTTTCTCTTTCCAATTAATGTTCTTTTCCTTATTAGTCCTCAATTTGTACTCCATTAAGAAAATCGGCTGTAAAGTTCATAGGCTGAACAAAACACTCTCATGGAATGTGATCAAATGAGGTCTATTTTCTTACATAGTCCCCTTTACGGCCCACATACTTTTTCCATTAGTGTTGCAGTGCTTCGCTCTCATTGGTGAAGAAGCTTTCGTCCTCTTGATCAAAAAAGTCATCAACAACGGATATGATATCATCGTCATAATGATACTATCGCCTGGCCAAATAATTTTCATGTTGGGAAACGAATGGTGAGTCAGACGGTGCCAAATCAGGAAAATATAGAGAGTGGTGAACCAGTTTAAAGCCTCAATCACGCACACCAGCGATTGAAAGCAAGTTCTTGTGTGCTGGAGCACATCATTTTTCTGTGCATTATGTTGGACATTTTATGAATTTAAGCGATCGTTTTCTGCAATATGTGAATTTTCGAATGTTTTGCATTGTTCGTTCATAAAGAGTTCATCTTTTTACATAAGAGGTGACATCTATAAGGTTATAATTCCTTCTCAGTCTCAACGTCGCTTTTTATAATTTATTTATTATTATTGTCCTTGCATTTTATTCTGCCAAAGCAAGAATCTAGTGTTTGTATCTGTATTTCTGAATGAGAAGTTGATTTTTAAGTCCTAGTTGCTCTTTTTTTCACTAGTATAACCTTTTTTACTAGTATACCTTTTTTCCTAGTACAACTGTGCAATATATTTATGTTCAAAGCTGTCACATTATTATGTTCCTCGTGAATTGTATATTTACTTCTACTGCATATTTACTTAAGTTTTTTAGCATAATGTGTTATATTTCTAGCAATATTAGCAATTAATATTTCTATGCCTTCATCCTAATATATTTAGAACAAAAAGATTTCCTAAAAGAAATATAATTATATAAATATTGTAAGTTGGTTGTGTGAGCCATCTCAACCAGCCAAGTATTTCGATGTTAAATATTTTATCTTAATATAATAAATCTCAATAATATGGGGGAAATGACAGCAATAACAGTTGCAATATAATTAAACAAGCAAATGAATATAATGATTTTTAAAATGTTCAGCCTGATTTCTGTCAAATATAAAGTATACAAACGAGTTCTGAAAATGGATTAGCACCCACCTAATAAGTTGGCAATAAAATATTCTTTCAATCATTCTTGTATAAATGTTATTTACTTTCTTATGCCTTGTATGCTTATTTAGCAAGTTTTTTTTCTTTTTGATTTGTTATATTTTCTTGATTTTATACATTATATCAAAATTAAATTGCTCCTAAACTGACATCAAACAAAAAGCTTAATTGTTCGCACAGACTATTTCGACAGTAGTAACAAACTTAAAATTCAGCTCGTTTATCATTATCATAATCTTCAACTTGTCATTTCAGGAATATAAAACAAATATCAAAATTAATATTTCGAAGGTGGTGGTATCAAAGACATGAAATAATATCAAAATATAATGTCCTTTAGTATTTACTTGCATATCTCTATACTCTGAGTTCAAATTTCGTCGCATTTTATGAATGCAAAAGTGGCAAATCAGCAAAATCATGAGTGTTGGATAGAATGTTTTGTAGTTATCGCTTTGCGACATTCGCTCCGTCTCTTTGTGCTCTGAGTTCAATTCTCGCTAGGCTCAACTTTGCGTTTCATCTTCGCGAAGTCGTTGGTGTAAACTACCAATAAAATACTGGGCCACTCCTCTTAAAATTACTGGCCTTCTGTCTAAATGTGCTGTGTGGGGACTGGCATTCCAAAGAATAGACACAATGCCTTTTCTTCAGCTAAAAGTGGTTGAGGTAGTATCTGCATTCCAACCTCGCAAAGTCCTCACTATCATCAACCTCTTGTACAAAGCCCCAAAATTCTTACCTTCAGAGAGTACCTCAACTGCCTATAGGGCACGCTGTATGAAGCGACAGGGACAAATGCGCCAGGACCCTTATTCGCCGGACGGAGAAAACCCCGAAAGACAGGACGAGCTGGAACGTTGACGTTTGAATGGTGCAAAGGTGTAATCCGCCAGGAGTGGGAAATCTTCGTTCAACCTGGGGAGGTCTATTCGGATGGGGATCTAGAATGTTCTCTCTCTGAAGGATGATTCTTGTTTGCTCTTATGTCTTTGGAATTCAGCCGTTTGCGAGTTGCTGTAGCGGCACTATCAGAGGTGTGTCAGCCAGGAAGTGGTGACATCTCAACCAGTGACTATACCAACTATTGGTTTGGGCGCTCTGATGGCATGCCCATGAGGTAGCAGTTGCTGTGGCCGACTTGCTGATTCAAATGGTATTAGATGTAACACCTGACAACGAGTATATTATGTGGGTGAGGATTTGACACTCTCCGGGTGTCATTTCCTCGGTTGCAGTGTACTCTCTGACCGCTATGAATGACAGGTCGTTAGGGAGACATTCCACATCCATTTGTGCCCTGTTCTGGAGAGTATCCCCAATAGAGACACGTCCTTGCTCATGAGAGATTTCAATGCATCAACTGGAGTTGACAGAACGCGATACGAGAGCGTTACTGGCCCAGTAACAAAAGTGGTGTAATGCTTCTGAACCTTGTAAAATCTATGGACTTCGCTTTGCAGGTTCCTGGTACTAGCGTCCTGAGTTGCATCAGTGGACTTCGTATTCCAATACTGGCAGTGTGGCGAAAGAAATTGAACACGTATTTGTAGATGACCCGGGAGACCTTCACATTGATGGAACGTTAGACACAGAGCGAGGCTGTGTGGAGCCCTTGGTGATCTACTACAGGGCTAAGGTGTGTGGTTGTCAGATCACTGAGGTCTGACAAAGAGAAGCAAGTCTGAGAAATTTGTAATGAAGTCGAGAGTCGGCCTCATACGTCCGGCACATGTACTACCTATAGATTGATCGATTGCTCGGGGATGGGATGAAACCTCCCGCTCGGTGTTCTACAGTTTTAGACATTGATGGCGCACTTTTGATGGAGGAGCCCAAGGTGGTGGCTCGTTGAGTATCATACTTTGAGGAGCTGTATAAGGTGGATCCACCGTGTGCTGCATACCATGTTGTCTTCAGCACTCGTGACCGTATTATGTAGGTGAGGATTTGACACTCTATGGGTGTCCTTTCCTCGGTTGTAGTGTACTCTCTGACTGCTGTGAGTGACAGGTCGGCGGTAAATCAACCGAAAGGCGGGAATGCAGCCGGTATTTGTGACCCTCATGGGGAGATAATTAAGAAAATTGGACCTGATGCAATCTTGTTCTTGCGGCAGATCATCTGCTCAATCTCGAGCAGCGGCATCATACCGCCTGGCTGGGAGAGGGGCATGATTACAACACTCTCGGAAGGTAAAAGTGACCGCTATGGTTGTAACAATTATAGAGCTGTTACCTTTTCTCAGTGTCCGGAAAGATTTTTTCCAGGCCCATCCTGAACAGAGTACGAAATCATTTGCTTGCATCTAAGCAACAGGAACAGTCAGGGTTCACGCAAAAGAAATCAACTACTGACAGGATCTTGGATCTCCGTGTGCTCATTGAACACAAGCGGAGCTTTCATCAGGGGCTGCTTGCAATCTATGTCGACCTCCGCAAAGCATTTGACTCGGTGGGCAGGGATATGCTTTAGGAATTCTGAAGCCGCGAGGTATACCGCCTCTAATGATTGTGCAGACGATGGCCGTGTATACCGAAACAGTCAATACAGTTCAGATTTGAGGTTCAACAGCTTTTTCCCAGTTAAATCTGGGCTCCTTCAGAGTTGTGTCTTGGCTCCCTCTCCGTACAATGCCTGTATGGATTGGATACTTGGCGAAACAGTGACTTGATTGAGCTGTGGTGCATTCATTGATGAAACTAGGATTGCAATCCTAGATTTTGCTGATGGCGCAGTTATTCTTGTTGAGTTCCGGGATGTCTCAAGGAGCGTTCTCCTTTCACTGAGTGAGGAAATAGAACCATTTGGCCTTAGATTATCTTGAGTCAAGACAAATATCGTTGGCTTCATGGAGGCCTCCACCACGTCTGCCTATGTTACGGGTTGCTGACACTACACCTATCTCGGCAGTGAAATTCATAACGGCATTGTCAATAAGTCTGAAGTGCTAAAAGGACTTAGACGAGCTGATGAAGTTGTGGACTCATTGGAAAAGAAGGTTTGGTGCAGGCAATATCTGATCAGGTAGACAAAGAGAAGGAAAAGTCGATTACATCGACTTCTGTACATGATTGGCACTTATCGACCTCAAAAGGATGAAAGGTAATGTTGACCTCAGTTGAATTTGAACTCAGAACATAAAGATGGAAGAAATGCCGCTGAGCCTTTTCCCCAAGAGAGTTAACGATTCTGGTTGCTCGCCGCCTTATCGATGAGGATGATGATGATGATGATGATGATGATGATTTCTTTATTAACCACTGAGGGTTCATATAAAAAGACTGGGACGGTTCAGGATACAACTAGAGTGAGATTGAAATGTAAATAAAGAATAAAAATGAAAATTATAACAATTAAAATCCCTGAAAGAGAGACGCTTCCAAGGGCTCCTCATGGGAACCCCACAAAACTACAGTCGCCCTGACCACTAGAGCAAGTGCCCTCTCCACATCATCTTTGAATCTATCTTCAGACGCATGCTTAAAGAAGGCCCGTTGACTCTGACCATCCTTGCCACATTCACCCGCTATCAACAGACTTACTGCGAGGCAACACTTCCCTCCCAATCCTCACCTTTCTTTTCAAGTGTAATTTGAAAAAGTTGATGAGGGTTGACTAAGGAGGAAGGTATCTGTCTTCAGTTATTTTACTCTGGTCCACCACACAACCTTTTTCGCTAAGGCCACCAGACAAAGAAACAATGTCTGCCCTTCCTGGCCAAAGGAAGGCGGCGAGACGATCTTCTCGATGGACTCAGCTGATAGCCGGATCCGACCTACATGTGACAGCAGGTGTTCGACAAAAACTCACAAATCAGCAATTCTCCGGCCCTGGACGAGAGCGTCTAGAACAGACTCGTCGCTTTGAGCAGTATCTCGGGAAAGCCCGACTGACGTTATTTCCATGCCTGTAGATATCATTCCGAACCGGCAATGCTCCCGGTTAGCATTGCCAAGTCAGTGATTTCTTGGAATTATTCTTGGACTCCGAGCTGAAAGTCCTCCAAAACAGAACAGTCAGTTGACTATTGTCGACGCCTTGAGACCCCACCCCGTGAACGTTATCGCACATACTCTCCAGTAACCCTCTCTAGAATACCAAAGTGGAACTTCCATCGACTGCATTGTCCGACTGTCAGAGGGCTGCTAGCGTCTGACGATACTCTAGCTGCCAATTGCCCTGCCTCGGTCTGCACTTGATTCAAGGTTGCAGCTCAGTCAAAGAGACAGGCTGCGTATTAGCGAGTCTGGCAGACGGTGATCACACCTGTTCACCGCCATGGAAGTGCTGGTTATATCCATATTTTTTTTACTCTCCTTCACTGTATATTACATTGATTTTGTACTCCTGTTAGTTGTTCTATCCCCTGTTTATGCTCTCAATTTTCACTGGATTAATATTTTCTACGCTGACGCATACTAAATCAGGATTGCACCGATAATGGATTTATCACAAGATTCATTTCTTTGGTATTATGAAACACAGTGACTGCAAAGAAGGTTTATCCCTGCGTGCTTTATATAGTCGCTTTATATAGGTTTTATATAGTCAATCGCCTTACTACAAATAACTGCCAAATAACACTCAAATTACATCTTATCTTGAGCATGCAAAGAAGACATTATCTAATGTAGTCTTACATACCCTTACAACTTACATAAACACATACTGAACAACTCAGACTGAATCTGCGCATATGTGGTCTCGTAGAAGAATTATATTTCGGATAGTACAAAGTACCTAGCAACCACCAACTGTTATTGCGGCGTCACTTTACTCACATTTGTTTTGTACTTGTTTATTATTAATACCTAAATTCATTTTTGCACTTTTTCGCTATATTTTTGTTTGTCTCATCTTACTACTATCGTTTGCAAGCAGTTGAGAAGCGGGCTCACACACATAAGAAACTATAATGTATTTTTCATGATGATTGTTGTATTTTCTAATCCTTACAATCTACTATATTTTACTAGAAAGTAAATATCTTTGTGATGGAAAATTTATCTGAATTTTTGTTCAAGTGGTGTCTAATTTAAGAATATTAGTTTATCACATGTTTAGATGTTATGATTTTGAAGCAATATTGCACATTAACGAAACATTTACACAATGGAAAGTTATATCTATTTATAGCATTAAGTAACTATTTACACATAAGTAGACTAAATCACTTTTCTTTTAAGCTTCTTTTTTCCCATCGAATTTTGTGAGAAGGCTACGAATGATTTGACGCGGCACCTTTTCCAGTGCTCCTCTTATTTTCTTCAAACGGATGAATGAATAGATTCAAATACTGTTTTATGTAGGTACAAGAACACATGTGTGCAGCTGTAAATAAGCATACTATAACGTTTATCGCTTTCTCCGCGATAACCAACATATCAAACATACTTCATTCAAATGATCAAAAGATTAAAATATTTCTTAGTAGTCTCAAATATCGATTGTCTTGTAAAGCATACTGCAGTCATTACACTTCTTCCTTGTGTAGTTACATTTAAATTATCTTCTACTAGATAAACATAATTCAAGAAGATCGTTTCTGATAATCGCTTCCAAAACTTCTAGTGGGGACAGCCAATAAATATTATTATAAAGTCATATAAATCTACAGATAGAGAAGTATGGTATTCTGACGCTTACAGAGCAATGACTTCATCTGCATTAAATTACTAGTCATGTAAAGCAATATTTTGCCTAGTCTGTCTAAAATGTAGACAAGTCAGCCGCTACACAGAGTAGAAATATTACAAGAATGACTTCACATGTGTGTTGTACAAAGGTAAAATTGAGCCAACGATGGAAACTATGCACAATCTCTTTGAAAGGCAACCAAATCTTCTAAGTTACTTTCGACTGATTTAAAAAGGAGGATACATTTGATAATGAACTCTCAGATACTCTAAATTTGAAAAAAATTACAAATGTTCCTGGTTAGAGCACATCAATTCATGGAAATCCCCCAAATACATCACGATATGGAATGAATCAGTCAAAAATTAAACTTTTGCAAATCGCTTTTTTAAAAAGAAACTAAGAGATAATAAAAATGTTACCAGTTAGTTTCTATACTAGATATAGTGAAGTTGCGTGGCTTAGTGATTAGGGTGTTCAGCTCAAGGTCGTGAGTTCGATTTCTCGAGGCACGTTATGTCTTTGAGCAAAATTTTATTTCACCTTGCTCCAGTCCACTCAGCTGGCAAAAATGAGCCGTACCTGTATTTCAGTCGTAACCAGCTTACTGATGCAGTCTGCATATAGGTCCCGTCGAGTTTTAGGTGAACATTCTTCGCGTCAGACATGGATTTTGAGTGACATGCGTTTTAAGCGGCTTGAATGTTCGGGCCATGATGATAAGGATTCAGGGTCACCGATCACAAGCAAACAGCCAGAAGTTGTGGAAAAATATTCCTGAATTATCCAAGAGGCTCATCGCCGAACAATCAATTAGCTCTCTCATGATTGGAATCAATTATGGAGTCTGCCTGATTATTCTCATGTAAAACGAAAAAAATGAACAATCACCGCTTTGCCATGAAATTTGTTCCCTGGCTCTTGACACTCCGCCAAAAGTAGTGTCGTCTTGATTTCTTTGAAATTCGTAAGCAGGCTAACTACGCGCGTGACGCCGCTGCTACTTTTGATTACATGTCAAGAGTAGAGGTAACAAACTTCGCAATAATGCATTGGATAATGTACATTTGAAGTTATTACTCTTTTACTTGTTTCAGCCATTTGACTGCGGCCATGCTGGAGCACCGCCTCTAGTCGAGCAAATCGACCCCAGGACTTATTCTTTGTAAGCCTAGTACTTGTTCTATCGGTCTATTTTGCCGAACAGCTAGATTACGAGGACGTAAACACACCACCATCGGTTGTCAAGCAATGTTGGGGGACAAACATAGACACACAAACTTACACACACACATATATATATATATACGACGGGCTTTCAGTTTCCGTCTACCAAATCCACTCGCAAGGCTTTGGTCGGCCCAAGGTGCCACGCAGGGGACTGAACCCAGAACCATGAGGCTGGTGGGCAAGCTACTTTATTTCATTAGATTGGCCATTAAGGCCTTACAAAGAGGGGACAAACAAGGACAGACAAACGTAAAGTAGCTGCGGGCTGGACACGGACATTAATGAGATGAGGATGATAACAAAAGGTGAATAAAAATGAGAGA
>NC_068992.1:36474392-36475712 GCF_001194135.2 Octopus bimaculoides | reverse complement strand
GCCAGTCTGACGCACATGCGCAGTGAGCAAACCGGAAGTAAGCAAGCTACTTACCACACAGCCACTCCTGCACCTTATGTCTATACTCACAAATATATGTTACGTTTTTATTTCATATTACCACATTCTTTTTAAATATGTTTACTAGTGTTACTATATTTTCATTTTCCAAATGTACAATTTCTTAGTTTCTTCATAATATTACGAACTTTTCGAAAATATCCTTAAATCCTCCTCTAGTAGGAAAACTTTTCTGTAGTTACGATCTGGTTTTTACCTACACACGTATGTTATCTGGGTTTCTCTTTTCTGTATAACATCATCTAAATTTTGACTCATTCTCACAGACTTCCTTTTAATTTGATAACACTTCAGATTTATATATCACAAATTACTTTTACTAACATGTAGTACTCCACACATGAATTTTATTGATTTAAAATCATTTTTTTTTTCATTATATACACATTTGATGGTGTTTTTCTTTTATATAATTCATACATTATTTTATGGTCAGCTCCTGAATAATGATTTGATAGAAGTCTATCAATTTTTGTTTTTTTAGGTGCTTATATATCTATACATATGTTTTCCATTAAAAACATTTTCCTGCGTTAAAAATTATTGGTTCTTTATTTGCTTTTGCAAATCATTATACCAGATAGTCATATACCCAACTTTCACTTACATATGTTTTGCTTAATTCTACCGGTTTCTCTGTATAGGGACATAAAAAATAGTTAAACAGAAACAGATTCTTTTTAACGATTCAGCAATGTGCTTACTATAAATTTTAAAATATCTAAGATCTATTTGCATGTTTAATTGAAATAATGATAACTACCGTATATCAAGCCTTATTCTATATCTGTTATTAAAAAAAAAGAGGAAAATAACTTGCATTTAAGATACTTGTCTACTTTAGTCTGATTATTTGGAGTTCCTATAAAATTAACATTTTAAAAGTTATTTGAAATCTATTAGATATTGTCTTTCTTACTGATATAAATTTGTGTGTTTAACTCAACTAGTTAATTTCCCTTGATTTACTTGTTACGAAACCTATATAATAGATAGATTTTCGAAAGAAAATCTACCTATTATATAGGTTCAACTCAATACACTGAATAAATTTTCCCATTTCTTAAATATAAAAGTTCTCAAATAATTTCCTATGCAAGTAAATACAGTTTTCCTCAAATTCAGCGACTTTATCGTAATAAGCTCATAAACTTTTAACGCATACAAGTTATATCATATTATATCATATCATATCATGTTATTACATACATACATATAATGCATATATATATATATATA
>NC_068992.1:36471639-36474331 GCF_001194135.2 Octopus bimaculoides | reverse complement strand
GAGATTTTTCCAAATGTAATTTTTATATGGTGAGTTCTGAAAATTTATTTCGGGGATGTTAGTGTAAATATTCCAAGACATGCTGGTTTATGGCTGAGACCCAAATTGCAGGTAACCTTTCAACTTACCCTGAAATGACACGTCATAACGCAGCTGCATTGAATGCTGTGGGTGGCAGTCGCAAACAATTGTTCATGAAAACCGAAATGTACGTGCATCTCGTGGAGGTTATGGGTATAAAAATCAACTTGAACCGCGTTCCTGACATTTTTCCGCCATTCGTTCCCCTCACTTTCGAGGTTAGTGTCGTAAATTACAATCAGTGTCAGTTGTTACATTACGGTTGCCACTTTGTTGAACGCTGTTATTGTGTGTTTGTAAAACACTCTCGTTTCAATGCTGTGCAGCAGTCCAGTTGTCGTTTCCCCCTTATTTGAGAGAGGGGGGGGGGCGCTATGATGAAATACGAAGATGTAAATTCGTCTGACGTGGAGTTGTCGGATGACGAATTGATGTATCGCGCGAATGGCATAGAGGTGGAGGAAAAGAAAAGATCGGAAAAAGTATCAAAAGCTTTGCGGCGGCGGTCGTCCTGTCGAGGCGTGTGGATTTGAAAGGCACGACTTGGTAAAATACCAAGATATGTTGAAAAGGGAAGGGTTCGAGGTAGAATAGACCCCTTCTAGCGAAATTACAACGGATATTTGTAAGGAAACTGTGATATTTAAGACATTTGTGATAAAGGAGAAAAAAATTGAAATGACAACCAGAGCACAAATTGAAAAGTGCTTGGTACCCATCTGGCCGGAAATATCGTACCTGGCAAGGGGCGCTAAATACGCTACAGTGGAAGTGCAGTTCCCAACAGAAGAAAAGGTCAGGCAATACTCCGTGGCGTCCCTAAAAGCAGGGGAAATTATATTACTACCATTTTATCTTTGAAGGTGTGCTTCCAGGTGGATGCTTGACTGGTGGCAGCGATAATGATGGACTTGGAGGAGAAAATATCGATCCTTCAAGCCACGAAAACACCAACGCAGAACTAGCTGGGCCAGGGACTGGAAACGATCATCCAGCCTGCCTCGGTATATTTGGAAAACATCATCGACACCATTGTGGTAGGGGATAAAAGATTGAGGGTTGTAGCGGAGGGCAGAAAGCCACGTTGTTACAAATGTGGCCAAAAGGGCCACATAAGAGCGGAATGCGCTCTACCTGCCGCAAAGGCACCGGTGGTCTCACCAGTAATAAAGGCAACCGCACTTCCAATTATTGCAGCGTCGAATGAGGGAGTATGCGAAGTGGAGCCATGTGCGGCGGAAAAGGACAAATAAGTGGAGGAAGAGACAGAAAATGGATGGAATAAAGTTACCAAAGAAACAGAAAGAGGAGAAAGCGAAACCACACCAGTGATGATGACCTATTCCCTGCCCCACTTATCCCTCCCTACCCCCGCAAACATCAGTCCTCATCCTGCCCCATCAAACACTGAACCCAACCCTAACCCTACAGACACACAAGCAGACATACAGGAGCCCCAAATCTCTCAGCTCCCACTCTGTGAAAAGAGTTGTGTTATAGTTTTCAATGAAATGAATAATGTGCTGACGAAGGAAATGGTTTAAAAGACATTGTGAAAATTGATATTCCTGTTTGAACGAAGTATCCCTCAAATATGAAATGTGTTATTGCTAGCGGAAGTCAGTTTCCCAGACTGAAGGAGGAGTTCAAGACAAGTGTTTACCTCACGAACATTGAAGCCGATATCGAAACATTGCCATCTGCGGTGAGTCTTCTAACTATTTTAGAAAATGATAGAAAAGCTTTAATATAATTGGTTGTAAAGGAGCTCAATGTGATCACTCGGAGTTTGGAGTTCGAGTGGCCGTCATTTCACCCCCTCATTAATTTTCTCTCATCTTTGTTTTTCATTCGTTTTTTCCCCCACTCATGTATTTTTGTCTGTCCTTGTACTGTCCCCTCTATGTTTAACACTTTGTAGTTAATTTTAAATAAATTCGTAATTTGGACGCATCAGGTATGACCCGATTGTCAGCAGCGCAGAAAGAACAAGTTATTGGTTGATTGCAAGCAGGCAAGCGTGCCCTGGTTGTTGTGAAAGCTTACAATGGCCATATCAGTACCATCTATTGCCTGCAACAGCACTACAACACCAACAGCACTGCAGACTGTGCCTGCAGAGGGCGCTCCCATGTGACCACGCCCAGGAAGGCCACCCTCCGTGATCACTTCAGACCGGCCAGTGTGACAGCTCGCGAGACTATTGGCACTGGACAGTGACCCATCAGCGACGACACAGCACGACGTCGACTGGGCGCCGACAATCCGTGTTGCCGTCGTCCTGCTTGAGGGTCTGTCCTCACAACCTGCCTCCGTCAGGCACGACTACAGTGGACTACACAGCACCGAGATTGGCGGCATCAACGATAGTTTTCTCTGACCAGAGCTGGTACTCGGATGATGGAGTGAGGTGTGGTGTAGGAAGGGTGAACGCTACAGAGGCGCATGTGTCATGGAGAGAGACGTATGAAGTGGCCAAAGCATCATGGCTTGAGGTACTATAGGCCTGAATCAGAGAATTGGGCCCCATGTGTTCCAAAATGTTGGTGCAGGCAGAAGGAATGGCATCACAGTGCAGCGCTGCGTTGACCAGATCCTAAGATCTCACATC
>NC_068992.1:36469720-36471629 GCF_001194135.2 Octopus bimaculoides | reverse complement strand
GCATCACAGTGCAGCGCTGCGTTGACCAGATCCTAAGATCTCACATCGTGCCCTTCTTCTCGCGTCACCATAGCCATGTGTTCCACACTGCCAGGGTCACCATGGACTTCTTGCGTCAGTACAATATCAGAAACATGCTGTGGCCGACTTTCAGCCCGGATTTGAACCCAATAGAACACCTGTGGAATGAAATCCAGAGACGGTTGAGCCAGGGACTCCCAAGGCCGACAACTCCTGTGGAACAGGAGGCAGCTTTCCCGAGGGTATAGGCATAGGTGCCAATGACTTTTGTGAACCATTACATGCACTCTATGCACCGACGGTGTATGGCCGTTTTGAACACTCAGGGAGGGTATATACGGTATTGAACATGCCATCCCCTACAATCCGCTTGCTATCAGAACACATGACAACGACTCATAGACTGTGGTGAAAGTGCATCCAATTTATCAAAATTTATCTCTGACATAATGAAATTAAAACATATTTCAGTCACACACGTCTCGCGTTTCTTTTGTGGTTCGGTATATATATATATGTGTGTGTGTGTGTGTGTGTGTGTGTGTGAGTGTGTTGGTGTAGAAGGTCCAGAGATCGAGGTGTAGGAAGAAAGTTAACTTCGAGCAATCCGTAGTGAATATAAAAAAATAACTTCCAGGAACAATAGTAGTTTATTGAGACAGAAAGTTGCGGATTATTTTTTCTCTTTTATCAAAGAACGATGAGCTGAAAAAAAAGTTATTTTTATATTTCTCGGTAGACAACCAGCGTTGCCGAGTGTGCGAAAAAAAATTCAAGAGTTGCGGAATGGAGTGTGGGAAATCCTGACTACATATGTTTCATAGCGAATGGAATCTCAGAAGTGGTAAAATCCATGGAGGTGTATACCGCTGGTTACTCTTCGGGCCAAGGGTATACCGTGAGCTAAAATAATAAATTGAATCTTTGCGTCAACATGTACTGCCTTGAATGTATCTCTTACAAGAGATCCACATACGAAATATTTGTAATAGCTGCAGTTTTAATACTGAGAAAGGGTATTGCAAGAGTCGAGGGGACTCAGTTTTACAGTGAGTTACAATAAGAGCCTTTAATATAATCAAGATATCCTTGACCTGAAGAGTAGCCGGCGGTGCAGGCAGAAGGAATGGCATCACAGTGCAGCGCTGCGTTGACCAGATCCTAAGATCTCACATCTGAGCTTCCACTCGCTATGAAATATATGTAGCCCGGATTTCCCGTACTCCATTCTGTAACTCTTGCATATACATATAACCTCGCAATTGCAATAACCTTTTATTTTTAAATTGTGGATTTTATATGTCATGCATAGCCTATGGTACCATGCTATCTGTTCTTTGTAACAGTTCTACTGGGCACTCTATTACAATTTCCTTGATATTCCTCTTGATGCATTCTGATATTGTCCCCAAAGACCCAACAATAATTGGCATTATCTTCACCTACTTCATTTTCCATACCCGGGCTATTTTGTACTTAAGAGGGTTACTTTATCTATTTTTTTTCGCCTTCTTTCTTGACTATTCGTCGGTCAAACTGGCACGTATATCAGCTGTATAGCACATGTGGTGCATCTTGTCGACCACCAGTAGGTCCGATCTGTTATGTTCTAGCACCTGATCTGTTTGTATTGGGAAATGGCAAGGAAAAAAAAAAGGTAATGTAAAAGGAGAAAGGGCTCTATACCCCTTTCTTATTTTTTTTCTGACCAGGCTCCCGTGTTTTATGGGTTTTTCCACGTGTAACCTTTCCTTTTTCGAAGCGCCTCCCCCTTCGGGGGTTTCTACTTATTTATTTATCTATTTATTTATCTATTTATTTATCTATTTATTTATCTATTTATTCATTATATCTTTCTCCGTTTTCTTCTTCTGTTTAGACGAACTTT
>NC_068992.1:36464573-36466670 GCF_001194135.2 Octopus bimaculoides | reverse complement strand
CTTTCTGGGAAGGCATTCAACCAGAAGTTAGGAATTTTATCCTTTCCTGGAGACTTCCATTTGCTTGACCTCCTGAGAGCAGATCTTATATCTTCTACCTTGACCCCCATCCCACTTTTATTATTATTATTATTATTATTATTATTATTATTATTATTATTATAATAAATATTTGTTACACATACATGCATGCACGTATGTACGTGCGTGTGTGTGTGTGCGTGTGTTAGTAATACGAGGTGTATCCCAGAAGTTTCGTGACTTTTCAGTAGAGGTAGTTATAACTGTCCTAGATTATTGTAATTTTAGTATATCCTAACTATACATGGAGCAAGCTGACCTGCCAATCTTTTTCATTCCAGGTTGAAAGAGACCACTGTAACAGCACTCTGAACACGCCCCAATGAACGTTATTTGTCACAGCTGACTAGTTTGCAAAATGCAGTCAAGATGTGAAGAAAACTTGGAAGCTCGCTAAGTAATAAAGTTTCGTGTTAAACTGGGCAACGCCCAGTTTAACACGAAACGTTACAAAGTCTTATGAAATACTTCAGACTGCTAATGGGTTACCTTGTATAAGCCGAGCATCTATTTTTTGCTGGTGCAAGAGGTGGAAGGACGGTGAAGAGAAGGTGAGAGACGATGAGATGTGTGGGAGGGAGAGGGGTGGGCGAAAGAACATCAGATCTGGTTGAGAAAATTTAGGATTTTCTGGATGAAGACCATCGTGTGTCTATTAAGACACGAAGCGAACAGTTTGAAATTGTTATGGCAACTTCACAAGGATCTTGACATGCGCAAAATTTGAGCAAAGTTTGTTCCGAGGGTGCTGAACAGGAGGAAAGATGCATTGGTAATAGCAGGGAGATGGTTGAGCTCATTTACTTCAGTCCAAGAGAATTTGCGTCTCTGGTGACCTGTACCGAAAGCTGGATCTACTGTTATGATCCAGAGGCCAATGGACAGAGTGCCCAATGGAAGCATCCTGGTCCCCCCAGATCCAAGAAGGCCAGACAAAGCGAGTCCACCGGGAAGCTCATGATGATCTTTTTCGACAGCAAAGGCATCATCTACATCCGCTGCATTTCCTCTGGACAAGCGGTCAAAGTACATTCTGGAGGTTTTAAGAGAGCTCAGGAAAGGATTTCGTCGCGAAAGGCCAGGGCTCTTCCACTCGGGTCGTGATACATGCGCTATGACAATTTATACACAATTCCATCCGGGTAACCAATAGGCAATAAAACCACCCTTCACATAACCTACAGTTCAGTCCTTGCTCCTTATATCTTTAGGTTGTTCTCCAAGCTAATGTACAACCTCAGGGACAGTCGTTTTGAAGATACTGAGAAGATGAAGGAGGCTGTGACAAGGATCCTGGATACCTTCACTTGAAAGGATTTTCATGGAGACTTCACGAAGTGGAGGGAGTGCTACAGTAAGTGCATTGAAATCAGAGATTCCTATGTTGAAGGAGATTAAAGTGTTGAGCCTCTTTGAAATTAATAAATGTCTCACCTGAAAAAGTCTCAAGACTTTTGGCTCTTTAAACAATTCTAAAACCAGATATGGTGAAACTTCCAAAGCCTTTCAAAGGTAAAAACTTAATACCATTTAGTTCTTTTATTCCTTTTATGCTGTATATTCGTGCAAGTATGTATGTATGTATGTATGTATGCATGTATGTATGTTTGTATGTATGTATGTATGTATGTATGTATGTATGTATAAATGTATATATGTGTGCGTGTGTGTGTGTAGATACATATGCATTTCTGTGCATACAACAGTGTGATCGATATGTGATTACGTATGTTCTTTTTCTCACCTATTTTCTAATTCAGTTTCATTTCATTCACACACAAACACATACATACACACCTACATACACGTATGTGTGTTTGTGTGTGTGTCTGGAAATTTTACCTATGCTGATTGCCTAATTAGCATTAAGTTCGTGTAATATAGCGGAGAGAAAAAAAGTATATGTGAAATTATTATTTTCCAGATAAATTACCTATAGCAGAGAATCGAATACAATTCATAGATATGGTATCTCAAAGATATGCTCTGTATATATATATATATATATATATATAT
>NC_068992.1:36459088-36461829 GCF_001194135.2 Octopus bimaculoides | reverse complement strand
ATATATATATATATATATATATATATATACGTGATGACGTTCGAGTGCACACACACACACACACACACACACACACACACACACATACACACACCCCTTCTCGCTACACATGCGCATATACACATATACATAGAGAAAGAAAGAGAGAGAAGAGAGAGATGGAGAGAGAGGAACCTATTAGTATTGTGACTGGTGTTGTATCAAATAAGAATTCCTCTAAACGTCATTTCTTCCGTTGTACTGGAGCACAGAGTCCATGAAAAATAACTGACTGAAAGTACACCTATAACTATACATGCCTTGGATCACTACCATCATAAATTCCACTACATTGTCATTATTACCAACATATCTACCACTACTATCATTATTGACACTCTATCAATACTGCACCTTCCGCTGTCCTCACCACCAGCCCCACCACCACCATTACTTCTGCAAACAATGTCATTACTAAAAATAACTACACTAGATTTTATCGCTACATGGCTGAACAGGTTGATAAAATACTGTAGAACGACACATTATCGTTTGCCATAGAACAAGATTGATTAGAAAGGAACAAGTTAGCTTAAATAAGACGATAACAAGTTAATCCAGTGGGAAATTATATTACTGAGAAGAGGTTATCTGAAGAGAAATAGAGAATAATAATAATAATAATAATAATAATAATAATAATAATAATAATAATAATAATAATAATAATAATAATAATAATAATACCAACAACAACAACAACAACAACAATAATAATAATAAAAACCTACCAACCTGCGTAATATTTACGTGGACTTATCGTATATCATAATTTTGTAAATATATACATGAATCCAATTATTACTTAGAAATACATATAAGTAGATATGTGTGAAATTTGTGCTAGCTAATGTCTTATATATGCGACATGAATATGTGTATGTGCGTATATGTGTATGTGTGTGTGTGTGTCTGTATAAATATATACATATCAATGCATGTGTGTCTATGCAAGTATGTATGTATACATGGATATATGCTTGCACAAATGAAAGTGAGCATGTATGTATGCGAGCTGACTCGAGTAGATAGACTACTAGTTTCCTAACTGAAACGTTGGTCTACCTATGCCCTATTTCTACGCAGTGAACAGTAACAATACTGGATTTCGTGGATTAATATTATGATCTACAATTACTAATGCAGGTAAATCTACTCGAGATTAATCCAATGTATGTCCTCTAATTAGGTATTATATTTCTGGTGAGTAGCTCTAAACTTCATCAGTTTGGAACACTGCTGATAAGGCTTTTTTGATGAGACTAAACTAAACGCTTTGATCAATGTTCCTTGTTGTCAAAAACACTGTTTTATAACCATGTGTTTTATGTTCACAATGGTGTGCGTGTGTGTTTACTAAACATGTAAATAGAATTTCGTACACGTGTATAAACCACACTGTTTTGCTATTCTATTAATTTCCAGCCGTCAAGCATATCGTTATGTGTATTGGATTGTGCTAATCGTAATCTTCTCCACATTTTCTTTAAGTAGCACCATACGTCGTTACTTTCGGTAACTTAAGAAACAGAAACAGTCAGTTCTTGATGAGTCTTTAATGACAAATGAAACTAGTCGGTTCGAAACCCAGTCCAAGCTGAGGCTTAATATATATTTATCCTTTTCAGAGAGAGATTACATGAACGACAAACATTAAATTACGTGTTTCTTATTCATGTATGGATGATGGATGCTTTCTTAATATCCACTTCAGGAATATTTTGAATTGTTTTCGTGTAACCAACAGTGGCTATGGCTGAATTAGAGTCTCTAGACTTTCGGCAAATGAAGAGATATTATAAGTCAGCTTTCACTAGGGTTGATTATACCGAAAAAATTCAACATCTTTTGGAAGTGGATATTGAAAAAGCAGCTATGAAACGTGGATTACGTACACAGATTACTGAAAATAATCACTACAGTAACAACAGAAATGTGCTAAGAAATACGATAATAGGTTAGATAATAAGATGAATATTAGTGGAGAAAGAGAGATGTAGTTGGATTGCATAGTAACAATAATGATATTCTAAATAAAGGAAGAGAGCATACAGTTGTGTAACCTTAGAGAACAGAACTGAAATTAATCGGAAATTAAGAGTGAATGGGTAGCCTATGAATTCTAGTAATAAATATATGAACGATAAGAGGAGGATTCCAATCTTGAAGTTAGGTGTATTTCTCTTCACGACATCATAAGTGAAAATAAACAAAGTTATAGATATAAGGATACTGACATATCAAATTAATACTAGACAACGAGGAGCACGTAATAGACATGTTAACTTGTGCAATGCTTTATTTGGTATCCAGTTCACCACTAATATCCCAGTAAATATTTTGCTCTTTCATATGGGCATAACAGTATATTAAAAAAGAATATTGTAAAATTTGCATATTCGACCACAGATAACACAGTTGATAATATAGCAGCTCATAATGATTGAAAATTGAACACCGTTGAAGCAAAAAAATTATCTGGCCGTTATTATAAACGGAATCGAGCTTATCTAGTCAAAATAAAAAGAGTGTTTATATCTCGAGAAACGTCTCGTATGGAATAGAAATTCATACGGTAAAAAGCTAAATAAATTATGGAATTATAGGACCGTCAAAACAGTCCACTAGAAAACCTAAGCTGAAGTGGAAATATAGTTCCATGATAACGCACAAATATATATATATATATATATATATATATA
>NC_068992.1:36455200-36458629 GCF_001194135.2 Octopus bimaculoides | reverse complement strand
CAGACGGTGCCCAACTGACTCTATTATATTGTGTAGTCGACAAAATCAAAAACAAACAGTGCACATGCACGAAATCTAAAGTATAAAATGGCGACAATTTACACATCGCACCCTTATATATATATATATATATATATATATATATATATTAGACAAAATGAGATAACAAAACCAAGGGTGTGAGTAGTTTTCAGTACACTTATAAGGAAAAAGATATAGATATAGTCTTACAGCTGTTTCTGAGGTATTATGGACTTCTCTTTATCGGAGAGGATATGAGATGGTGAAATAGAGGTAAATATTTGAGTTCGAAATAAGGAATTATTATGAAAAAGGAGATTGGGAATATAGAGGGAAATGAAAGAATGAAACTAGAAATAAAATATAAAATATAAAAATATTGTAGTTGCAGTTCCATTATTTGAGGAAATTGGTGTATAGAAGTAAAAAAGTTTCCTGTACATGGCACGTAAGTTCCAATAGTAGTTCATGCTCAGTCGTACAAAGTATGGAGCCGTGGATTGTGTTGCTCATCCAAAAGGGTCTTGTGGTGTGAATGAAAATTTGAGAATGTATTGGTAGTATTTGAGGATAGATAGGAGGGGGGAGATGTGTATGATTAGAATGAGGAGATGGGTCAAAATGAAAAGAAGGAAGAGAAAATGAGAGGAAGAAAGAGAGAGAAAAGAGAAAGAAAAAAGAGAGAGAAAAAATGTGAAAGAAAAGTGAAGAGTGAAAGGAGAACAGGAGTGTTAGTTGGTGGTCAAGATAATGTGAGGGGAGGATGGGAGAAAAGTGGGGAGAGATAGGAAGAGATGAGAAGGTTAGGAGTGAATAAGTGTGAGATATGTGAGTAGGGGTGATATGATAGAGCTGCATTAAGGGATGGGTAGAGAAAAGATGTGTGTATGTATGTATGTGCGAGTGTGCGTGTTTGTGTCTTTGTGTCTGTGTTTGTCCCCACCACCGTTTGATAACCGGTGTTAATGTGTTTACATCCCCGTAACTTACTGGTTCGGCAAAAGGAACCAATAAAATAAGTACCAGGTAAAAAAAATCCTGGAGTTTATTCATTCAACTAAAAATTTTTGAAGGCGGTACCCCAGCATGGCCGCAGTCTTACGACTGAAAAAAAAAATTAAGAGATAAAATATGAAAGCAAGATTCTAATTTTTTTCAGCCAGTTTGTATTTTAATTGAATATAATTTACATTAAAGGTAGCATTTGGAATTGATAATTTAAATTTAAAATGTTGCCTTATTATCCCCAGCAAAACGGAGGATGTGGAATTACTAACGATCGCCATTTTTTAAATTCATTTAATCTTGGACTACATTATCAAATGTGTCTGCCTTAAGGCAGATGTCCCAGAATATGGATGTTATTTCTAACAAATTTATTGATCACACAATGAGTTCTTTGTTAGAATAATTGTAAGAATTGAAGGTCGAACCTTCAACATTGTTACGTTGAACCTTCAGCATTGTTGCATGCCCATAGACATTTCTGATTCTTTATATACCATCACAAGACGTACATAGGAAAACTACTGCACATTGCATAAATACTGAATAGAAGTCCTACCATAGAGTCATGTTTCTCGTCTTAAGAGATGTCTGTCATCTATTCACTGCAGTTACAGCAGAAAGGGCTTCTGCTTACCTCGTATACAACACTGCTTACCTCGTATACAACACTGACCATTGCTCAGCTATTCGATTTATACAAGCATATGTTATGAAAGAATAGTTTGAATAAGTTTCAATAAAATATCTCCGAGCCATTTTATGTTATAAATGTAGCTCTCCTATTCTATCCCTCTTTCTTTGTTCCCCTCTGTTTTATTGAATAAGAAGAAACAGGAGAATACAAAGTTAATTTCTTGGCAATCAATTGATTTCAATTAAAGAACAATGAAATATTAAATAACTTCAGTTAATTTTATTAACAAACTCTACATTATTATTTGATCTCTTTTGAGAATTTGTTTATAGGATTCTTCCCCGAATTGAAGTAAATATCTTAAGGGCAAGTAAACAATTTCTCAAACTATTTGTTATGAATTATGGCTGTTTATATTTTATAAACAAGTTGTATGCACTGTTAAACTTTTCCTTTGCAAGTGATAATTTATTTAATGAACAATTAACACACTTTTTCTTTGAGAATATTAGATCAAATTAATATCAGAATTCTTTCTCGACAGTCATTATAAGCATGATTATCAAACAAATTGTGCGAGGAGTAGTTAGCTGCATTATTTATTTATACATTTTAAAAATACATTAGTGACGTAGGTGAAGTCAACATGTTTTAAAAAGAAATTATGATCAGTTCTTACACTATAGGCCTATGACTGCTATTCTAGCTATATAAGACATTGCATAATGTTGAGGGAGCTTAAAATTCTGTATTAACTTGAAACTTTCCTATTTATGTTTTGATAATGTAAATGAAAAACAAATTGGCATCACTTGACTATCAGAAACAGGCCAGTGAATAGCTTTAATAAAAAATAACCGGTGTCTCTAATGCATATAAATATATATCTGTGTGTAGTAGTAGTAGTAGTAGTAGTAGTAGTAGTAGTAGTAGTAGTAGTAGTAGTAGTAGTAGTAGTAGTAGTAGTAGCAGCAGACATATTTGGTCATCCCAAAAGTTCTGTCCAAATTTTGAATTCAGAAAACAAGTGATCAAATGTTATATTTAATTGAAATTTAATCATCAATGTACTTTCCCTGATAATCTATGACTTCCTTCCATCTATTTACAAGCTTTTTAATCCCATGAATGTAAAACTCTTTTGGTTTCAAAGCGAAGTACTCTGAAATGTCAGTTTCGACCTCCACCTGGCTTGCGAAAGTTATGTCCCCCAAATGATTCTGTAAACTACGAAACAAATGGTAGTCTGAAGGAGCAAGGTCGGGAGAATAAAGTAGATGAGGAATTTTTTCCCGATCTTCTGTGATGTGATCTTTGCAGTGAGGGGTCACGCATTGTCCTGATGAAACATCACTCCTTTTCGATTCACTAAAGCGGGTCTTTGTTTTCTTCACAGCTTGGTTCAAACGCTCTGATTGCTGACAGTAGACTTGAGCATTGACTGTTGCATTAGGTGGTAACAATTCAAAGTGAATTACTCCTTTGCAATCCCACCAGATAGAGAGAAGAACCTTTTTTCCATGAAGTTTTCTTCTCGGTTGTGGTTGAGCTTTTTCCCTTTTGCCAAGCCAATGTTTACGACGTTTAATATTTTGATAGAAGATCCATTTTTCATCACCAGTCACAAGTCTATCCAAAAAGGGTGAAATGAGTTCGCGAGAATGGAGAGAAGAGCAGATGTCAACTCGGGATTTGCGGTTGCTTTCGGACAATTCATGAGGTACCCATTTTCCAAGTTTAGGAACCTTTCCAAGTTGTTGAAGATG
>NC_068992.1:36448875-36455190 GCF_001194135.2 Octopus bimaculoides | reverse complement strand
CTTCTCGGTTGTGGTTGAGCTTTTTCCCTTTTGCCAAGCCAATGTTTACGACGTTTAATATTTTGATAGAAGATCCATTTTTCATCACCAGTCACAAGTCTATCCAAAAAGGGTGAAATGAGTTCGCGAGAATGGAGAGAAGAGCAGATGTCAACTCGGGATTTGCGGTTGCTTTCGGACAATTCATGAGGTACCCATTTTCCAAGTTTAGGAACCTTTCCAAGTTGTTGAAGATGACGATGAACAGTTGTATGGCTTGAACTAAGCTTTATTGCCAATTCTTCAAATTTCTTCAAGTAATGCCTCAAGGAGCTTATCATCAAACTCAACTGGACGTCATGTTCGATCTTCACCTTCGAGGCTGAAATCTCCACTTCTGAATTTTGCAAACCATCTTCTTCAAGTTCTTTCATTCAAGCATTCTTTCCCATAAACTGAGTGTTTCGAATCGCTTCGGCTGCAGCGTTTCCTTTTTTTGTGCTCATAAAGCATTTTGTGCTTTGAATGCCCTTTGGATACTTCCATGTTAGAAAGGGTTTTAATCAAAGAAATTTTAATTCTATTATTCTGTAAAATAATATTTAATTGGTTTAAATGTACACAAATGCATAAAAATAATTTTTAATTCCATTAGACATTCTAAAATACTATTAAATTTTATTCAATTTAAAAAAAAGGTAAAATCGGACAGAACTTATGGAATGACCTGATACTTTTATCTCACTTTTTTATTCGTCTGAGCCTGGGCAACATTCTGTGCAAGTACTCAAATAATACGGTATTTTAAACTCAAATTTGTCACAAAGTCTATATAAGGAAACAGTGACTAGAATTTATGAACTTAAGAATGCATCATACAAAGCAGAAACAGGCATATTACGTTTTAGCCATGACGTATCTAGCCATATGAAAAACACGAAAGAGAGTTTATAAATTTAGAATATATCATAAAGGCAGATACATATCTTTTTTTCATCGGAACACAGCTGCCCATGTGTTTTTCAACCGAAAATTAACCTGACTTCGAAAGATGTTATCAGAAAGGAAGATTTTTGACATATATGTGTATGGATTTTGCCTATGTGTGCCTATATGTATGTTTGTATGCATGTATGTATGTATGTCATTATTCAATTCATTTCAAGATTTCTTGCCAATACAGAAAGAACCGGTTTCCAACCTAGATCCACGGTTCCTTCATTGAAATTTCATCATCGACAACAGGGTATATTTGTTTGTATGTATGTATGTACGCATGCATGCATGCATGTATGTATGTATGTATGTATGTATGGATGGATGTATGTATGCATGCATGCATGTATGTGTTTAAGCATGTATGTATGTATGTATGTATGTATGTATGTATGGTCAGATTTGCCTGTTTTATGTATGTATTCTTATGCATAGGGTTACATATCTTGACATGCTCATATATATTCAAATGATAAACTTCTGGAAACTTTTACAGATTTTTACAGTTCCAGTGATGGATTGGATTTATAGCCTTCGAATTAGCTTTCTCCTTTCTGGTTTTGAGAAGCCTAATTTCTCAAATTTGGTATTTAGACAGTGTATTACATATCCCAGGGGCCCAATAATTACAGGTATAAACCTGAACTTGTAATCTGGATAGAGTAACTGTAGATTTCTCAATAGTTTTTCACTGATCTTCAGCTTTATGTTAATATCCGCTGGGCAACTGATTTCTACAACTGTGCACAGTTTCTCTTTTCAATCCCAAATCATTATATCAGGTCTGGAACATTCCACTAGTATTCCTTTTCATTATGAGTGGTTATGGCTTCTACCATATTGTGGTTTTCTATTTCTTTGTCCTCGAGATTATCTTTCCGACGGATTTCATTCTTGAGTGTCCTAGCTACAACGTTATGTCTCATCGGTGGACAATATCGTGATGACATTTTCGGACAACTGCTTATGATGTGGGTGATATCTTCAGTGTGAACTCCACAAAGTCTACATCGGATGTCACATTTTACGGCTTTTCCCACATCTCTATCCTTTTTGTGCATCAGTTACTTGGTTGATATTTTCTATTCCTGGATTGCAAACACATACCCTTCAAAGTGGGAGGTGATAATCCGGTTATGTATGTATGAATGTATGTATATGTGTATGTTCATGCGTGTGTGTGTGTGTATGTGAGTTTGTGTATATATGTGTGTGTGTATCTACCTATCTATCTATCTATCTATCTCTCTCTATATATATATATATTTGTGTGTGTTTATGTGTGCGTGTATGTGTGCGTGTATGTGTGCGTGCATATATATATATATATATATATAGAGAGAGAGAGAGAGAGAGAGAGAATAGAGAGAAGGAGCAATAGACTAGCACATTGGCAGATATAGATATTATCATATGCAGTTGACTATATATATATATCAATCTCCAAGATTTAAAAAAGGCTTGGCCGCAACACATACAGACACGCACACACACACGCACGCACGCACGCACACACACACACACACACACACACAACCTGTTATATATGTCTGAACTAATACTGATATATGCAAGTGCTGAAATACAATTCCCATGGAGCTTTTAACATTCATGTATAATTGAATGTGTGAGTCTGTGTGTGCCTGTATAATGATGCACATGCATGTATTTGCACAATCATGAGAAATCCCAGAGAAAAAAATGCGAATAATATTGCTGATGTTGAGCATATTTATACAACATGAGAAATAAATCTTATAGATTTAGCGCACAAAAGAATAATAAGGCAGTTATAGAGATTAGCTGTATATATGAATATTTGAATGAAAATCGGTGAGAAAGAGGGATTTTATAACCAACATTTCTGTAACACAATTACGTACTCAGATTCGTACTCATAATTGTTGGCGAACTTAGTTGTATGACTTTAAGTCTTTAAGCTATAGGCTGTAAAAGCTGTGGTTTTCATGCAAAGAAAATTACCATCTAACATATATTTGTGAACTTCGTTGTGTATGATTCTTAAAATGTATATAATGTATATAAAAACGCAGAACGACCTTAGCTGAAATATTTTGACACAGACAAACTTCTTTTAAGAGACATTGCGTATAATAGATACAGAGCTCGCTCGGAATACTGTCGATGGAATGTCAAGTACCGGTGTTTGGCCTCAACTGGTTTCCTCAATGACAGAAAACCTGGGCATACGACGCTAGGTCGAAATCTTCGTTCTAGTATAGACATCAACAAACAAGACATTCAATGACTTATGTGAAAACTGACAAAGGTAAAGTTATATCAATAATTATGTTTGAAACTGCATTAGATTATAATTATGATATGAATAACCTTTACAATATACATAGAAATGTAGAACAAAAATGGCTATATTTTCTAATCTATAATATAAATACCGTTCTGTGTTTGTGTGTGTGTGTGTGTGTGTGTGTGTGTGTGTGTGTGTGTGTGTGTGTGTGTGTGTGTGTGTGTGTGTGTGTGTGTGTGTGTAAAAGATTATAACGGCTGTATTTTTCAGATGATTTTCTCCAAACTGGGAACATACATTACTTATGTTCCAGAGATGGTTTTAGACTTAAAATCTTTCACATAACGCGTAACGGGACCCCTAAGGGCAGAAAACATTCGTTCCTGGGTTACGTTGAGCAGGGAGGTAACTCTTTGCGAAGTAACTTTCAGAAATTGATTGTCTTCCTTACATCCATTGGTAATTTTAAAAAATAATAAACATATTGCTTTTTATATTAGATTCCCGTCTTTGAAAGTTTTTGAAAATATTTACTTCCGGTTTTCTAGCGTCAGTTACGTCTATACCTCTCTATCTATATCTTTCTATCCATCTCTGTCTCTCTCTCTATATATATATATCTCTGTCTATCTGCCTATATCCTATCTATCTATCTATTTATCTATCTATCTCTCTCTCTATCTATCTATCTATCTATCTATCTATCTATCTATCTATCTATCTATCTTATTTCTCTAACTAGCTAGCTCTCTCTCTCCCCTCTCTCTACATCTCACTCACTCTCTATTGTTTTCACTTTCATTTTTCAAACGCTATTATTTTCACTTTAAGTTCAATCGCTATTGTTTTCACTGTAAGTTTTCAATCGCTTTTTACAAACAACAAAGACAAATTACTGACAGAAAGAAGTTCACAATTACTGATGAAAGTAATTTCACACAATTTACTGGCAGAAGTAGCTTCATGAATTTCACTTCAATCTGTACGCTTCGTTAAATTTGCCTACAAACCTTCTATTTACTTTTGCAACGTTTTGTGTTTTTTGTTGTTGACGGAAGTACTGATTAAAGCAAGTTCATAATTTACTGACAAAAGTAACTTCAACAATTTCACTTAAATCCGTAGTTAATTTCTCAAAATTTTCTTATTTATTTTGGCAATGGTTTTGTGTTCCTCTGCTGTTTACAGCTTTTTTCTGGTTCTTTCAATTTCTGGCTCTTTGGTTCACTGACAAATTTTGCTTGAACCCGTACAGTTCTTTATTTTCCGTAAAAAAATCTTATTTGCTTTCCACCCGTCGTATTAAGGAATATAATTTCCGTCACCCAGTTATTTTCATTGCTTACTATCTTCTGCACCCGTGTATTTCTGTATACGTATATAACCATGTCTAGAAGGAAAGTGTCAAATTTGTCTACAGTGCGAAGATCAGTCAAAAGAATGTCCCTGTCCAGGGAAAGAGAGACAGCTGCAAAAAGGGAAGCATACCAAGAAACGAATAAACTGTGTACTACTAAAGCCAGAGCATCTCAAAGTGATGAACAGAGGTATGCACGGCTGACAAGGAATAGGATCTCCACTGCAGAACAAAGAGCAATTGCAACAACTCAGAGAAGCAACTTCTATGAAGCAGCTTTCAATTATGATCCAGCAGTTCATTATGGAGATGACACTAGAGCTTCCATTGATGCAATGACAACTGGGTGCGTACATTGTAAAGCAAGGAAGAGGCCTAGAGACATACCTGCACTGTACTGCAATGGTGGAAAGATTAAACTCCCTGCAATCCCCCAAAGATAGAACTCACAAAACTACAAAGTAGGCATATATATCATATAATGCATCAGATTAAAATAGATTAAAAATAAAACAGTTTTCATTTTCATGTGCTTGAATTTGATGTATGCCATATACATAGATTATGAAATATATTATTCAAATTAAGCACATGTTTATAGAACAGTGTATTCGTTATACAACAGACTGTTATAAGCACAGTGGAAAACAATTTGATTTCTTACATGAAAATTAAATTTATCGGAAAAAAACAGTCGAATAAATCGTTCCTAGGAATAACTGACTCTTGTTTTATCAGCCACAAAAGCTGAAAAGCCAGGTTGAAACCAATGGAATTAAAAACAGGATACGAAGGAAAATGACTATATGCAACAATACATCTAACCTTGCACTTTGTGCCCTGTAGGAAATCCTATAATCAGCACGCCACCTTCATTCAACCACATAAAAATACAACCACATCAGACACACATGCAGACACACACACACACACACACACACACACACACACACACACACACACACACACACACACACACACACACACACACACACACACACATATATATATATATATATACATATATATATATATATACATATATGGAGCTAACTTATTCTCAATCGCAGAATAATGCTGAACAGCATGTATAGGATAGATTATCCATATATTGCAGAAAATTTTGTCCGTGGCCAACCATGAGACTCAAACTCATATCTCTGTGATTACCAGTCAAGTGCTTTACCATTAAGCTCAACTGCCCACTGACAAATCTTTCTGAAATATCTGAACTTATAAATTTAGCTTTTTATAGACGCTGTATGTAAAATTCAAATTGCAATATATGTAAACAAAGTTTACTTTTTTATATAAGCGATGAGATGTATTGAAATATACAGATATGGAAATAATTTATTCTCAAACGCAGATTAATGCTGAACAGCATGTATAAGATAAATTATCCTTATATTGCAGAAAAATTTGTCAACGACCAGCCATGAGACTCGAACTCACGTCTCTGTGATTACCAGTCAAGTGCTTTAATCTATCCTGTACATGATGTTCAGCATTATTTTGCGTTTGAGAATAAATTATTTTCATATTTGTGTATCTCAATACATCTCCACGCCTCTATAAAAAGGCAAACTTCGTTTCTTTACATATATCGTAATTTGAATTTCACATACAGCGTCTATAAAAAGTAAAATTTTTAAGTTAAAAAATTACAGAAAAATTATATACATAAATACATACATACATACATACATACATA
>NC_068992.1:36437933-36443218 GCF_001194135.2 Octopus bimaculoides | reverse complement strand
CAAAGACAATATAATGTATGGGTATATTTATTTTTTTTATATATTATTGTTTTATATATTATTTTCTTCATTTTGTACTTTTTTGTACTTCTTTGTAAAAAAACATTTTCATTCTCCTTCTTCTTGATAATTTGCTTCATCGCAATGAAAACCGGTTAGAAAAAATCTTCATTAAATTATGCTCCCAGTTCAGCATTCTGGCTTTTTTACATTTTCCTATTATTTCTCCACGTGCGGTTAACACAACCCCACTATTTACTGACTTATATATATATATATATATAGGATCGAGGTGTAGGAAGAAAGCTAACTTCAAGCAATACTTATAAAATTCAACTTCTTGGAATAATGGTGGGTTACCTCGGATGTGGTGAATATCCAAGCGAGGTGTATCTTGATTAAATGAAGTTTACATTGTCGTAAGGAGGTACATGTTAACACATGGAAACTTCGATCAGAATGTGTACAGAGTACGGTAAGAATAGAGAATTTAAAAGGGGAGAGAAATTAGGAATATAAGAAAGGAAATAGAGAAGAATAAAAAGAATAAAAACCTAAGGGAGTGAGAGAGTTAAAGAATTTATGCAAGGCCATTTGAGAGGGCTATTTTGGCTGAGTCATAGAAATTTGCAAGTCTTGAAAAAAAAGATAATGTGGAGGGAAGACGGTGGGGGAACATTCGTGGTCAAGTGGCAAAAAAGGGTATGCTTGAAGTGATGAAGTAGTTGTAGGCTTCAAATTCAAAAGAGAATGAGAAAGAATTGTAGTAAATACTACAAACTAAAAATTAAGGAATGAATATTATTGTGCGCGAGCGTGTTTACTGTATGAAATAATAGAGGTGTATGTGGGAGTATGTACTTGTAGGTTTACAAAGGGTGGGGTGAGAAGGCAGGCGAAATAAGTGAAAAAATGTGTATAATTGGTGAGGAAAGATTTAGATAGAAATAAACAACAATAAGAGGTTAAAGTGAATATGATGGGAATATATTGGTTGTGAGGGTAAATAAGGGGGAAATATCTATGAAGACTGTGGGAATGAAGCGTGGGGGGGGGGGCGATGTTATTTGTATTTTGAAAATAGCTTGCGTAATGAATGTTTACAAGTAAAAATTATGCTGTCGCTTTCATCATGGCAAACTGTGGATTGCATAACAGCTAAGACTTTGGCTATGCAGAGATCACACACTTGTTATTATTAGGTTGTCAAGTATGAAATTTGTAGAAAAGAAAAAAAAGTTTGCTAATGTTTCATAAATACAAGGAATAGTTTTATTCATCAGAGTATGCACCTTTATTGTCAATACACTTTTCTCATTTCAGCGGCAGCTTGTCCAGCCTGCAACAATAAACGCCTGGCAATCTAGAGTCAATAGGATCTTCGAAGGCCTGATTTACAGCATTGTCGGAGTTAAATTTTTTTCCTATCAAAAAGTTATCCAAATTCTGGAAGAAATGGTAGCCAGTGGGGACAAGATCAGGTGAGTATGGTGGATGATGAAGAACTTCCAACTCCAACTATTGTAGTTTCGCCAATGTCATTTTTGCGATGTGTGGTCTGGCGTTGTCTTGCAATAAAATAGGAGTGGATCTGTTGACTAATCTAACCTGTTTATATTTTTCTTTAAAGTTTCTGCATCATTTGGTCCAGTTGGCTGCAGTATACTTCACAATGGATCACATCTGCGCCAGACCACCAAACATACACCATCAGCTTCTTTTGATGAATTTTGCCTTTTGGACTGTGTTTTGGTGGCTCGTCTTTGTCGAACCATTGTGCTGAACGTTAACGGTTGTTGTATTGGATCCATTTCTCATCACATGTTACAATTCGATTCAAAAAGGATTCATTTTTGTGACGAGAAAGTATCATAATGCAGGTTTCCAAACGTTTCTGTGGAACTCACTTATCCAACTTTTTCACTTTACCGATTTAAACTAGGTGAGTCAATATTGTTTGCTTGCTAACACCAAACAACAACGATAATTCACAGGCAATTTGAGATGGATCTGATTCGACGGTGGCTTTCAGTTCGTCATTATCCACCTTTGTTTTTTGGTCGAATTCGTTGCTCATTTGTAAGGTCAAAGTTACCAGGACGAAATTTTGCAAACTAATTTGCTCTGCTACTGTCTGCTGTGTAATAGCATTAGAATGAAATACTCCATTAATATTCCGAGCATCTGTGATGCTGTATTTCCAAGAAAGAACTCATATTTCAAAACTGTACGAATTTCTGACTTATATATATATATATATATATATATATATATACACCTCACCCCAGCATGGCTACAGTCTAATGACTGAAATTGGTAAAAAGTAAAACATATCTATTATTTAAAACAGTTTGATTCGGTACCATGCGATTTAAAGTTTCTCATGCTTCTTACAGAAACTTAACTTGTTCAGACTCATATACACGAATGAAGAGAAACAGGAAGTGCAAGATGCCTACTGGAAACTCGGCTGCAGTTGGTCAAGGCGGGTCATATAGTGTTGTCAGGACTGAGACCGGCATTTCAGTGACACCAGATGCTTTGGAAAAGAGAATATCATGGACTGCATGGGAGAACAGGAAGCTAGACAACTTGGTGTCTGACCGGCCTTTGAGGGACGTGGAGGCCAACGGAACCATGACTGACAAGGGTGTGTGTATATATCCCAGATGTATGAACATGTAGATGTAGGTGTCTGGTATGTATATGTGAGTGTCAGTTATGCATGTGTGGACGGGGGTACGTGTGTGTATAAGCTAGCATATAGTTGAAAGCTAGTATGTGTGTGGGGGCATTAACTCATTGAATCTTATGTGCGTATTTGGTAGGGTATCTGTACATATCGGTGCGGGTGTGCGTCAGTTATGTGTAAGTACTCCCGTGGGCAAGTATAAAGGTGTGAGTCAGCTGTGTATATTAGCTGCATGTGTTATTGGCTGTATGAATGTGTATGTGTGCGCGAATACGTGCATGTTAGTGCATGTTAGTGCCTGCTGTATACGTATTCGTGCACGAACGGGTGCAGGGTGTGTGCATTGGTGTATGCCCGTACGGATGATTGGTAAACGTGAGTATTACATTCTTGTATTTATATGTGAACGTATGAATGATTGTGTTTTTCTGGAAGAACATATATGAGTGATTGTGTGTTTATCTAGTGTGTGTGTGTGTGTGTGTGTGTGTGAGTGTGTGTGTGTGTATGTGAGTGTGTGAGTTTATGGGTACATGCATGCTTTTGGTATTTATGAGTGTGGACATGACAGATGTGTGCTAGTGTAGTTGCAATAGCGTTGTTGGGAGGAAGAAAAAGTGCCGTTGGACTGAAGTTTGATGATATGTGGGAAGAAGGAAAGAGAGGAGAAATATACGTACATAGATGTGTGTATGTGTGCGCACACCCAGTTTATGGAGGCAAACGTAGTGGAGTTACAAGAGAAGTCGACCTGTGATCTGCGTAGGCATTGGTGGTTAGAAACTCTGCCAGTGTTAAGATAGTATGGTTGTCGGTGACCAATAGTCTGAAGTTCACTAGGAAGGCGTACCTCTGGTGGCAACAATAAATTCGTATTCTCTGTTGATAGATACTTCAGCTGTGTGGAGAATGTGCAGTCGTTTGTGGAGGCAGTGCTGGCAATTGTGAGCGCCGGGTGGGTAAGGCGGGAGCTTCTCGATGATAGGTCATTTTCTTCACTTATATCCATACTCTAACTCTAACTCTAACGATGCTCTAGCTAGGGCTGGTTATAAAGAAAACGTAAATTACCTTCCGAATTCCTGTGATATTCCTAGTACTACTAATTATATTAGGATTACATGCTGTACGTTCTACTCGGATTAATACTAATGTTAGATTTTATGAGAAAGTTATTGTATGAAAAAGCGCTAGAAACAAACAAAACTCTTATGTAAATAACAGACCAATCAAGGATAGTAATATCATTGAAGATAATTCAAATGGTGTTAAATTTCAAAATTTAATTACTACTAAATACCCAAATAAGTTACAAACATTATGATGATTATAATAATTTTAGTAAAGCTAATAAAAGTAACCTCCGGAATATGCATAATAGAATTTTAGGTGGGAATAAGGTTTCAAATGTTAATCTTAATACCAATACTGACGATAGATATAAAAAAAAAACGAAAATAACTGTTCATCAACAACTAAAAAACATGAAATTTAATGAGGGTAAAAATATTACTAATAATAAATATAATAACTCAGTGCTTATAGTTAGAAACATTGAGGGAAAACAAGAATATATATGACTAAGAATAAACTAGGGTCTATAAATAAAACCAAATTGCATTGGCTCATACTACATCTAAAAGAAACAAGTTTAGAAAAATCAGTAGAATTCAAAATCGTAGCATTTTGCGGTTCAACATTGCTCCAACTCGGTCTAAATATTGCTTCAAATGTTTCTATTTATATATTTTGTTGGGAAAATATAAAAATTCTTTTGAGCGCTTTAACTTAACTGACATGAGTGCGTTCATGGGTGACATTTTTCTGTAAAGAATAGCACCATAATATTTGTCCTTGCTCTATTATTTTCCTTTTACTGACCAAATTATTGTAATCTTGTTCAATTCTGGCATCCCGTACATTGTAAATAATAGGGCAAATTCTATATTTATATTTAGAATTGATTCGTAAATGTAACCATGATGTTCCAGTGATCTGGTGAGTTAGCATTCTTTATTTGCATTATTTTGTGAATATACGATTGTATTGTATAACGGTGTGCCTACATATTGATGCAAACATGTACGTGAAGTTTTGCATACCGAAATTAATAATGCTGCATGAAGAAGATTATGAAACGTCTGTAATCATATGGAAGTCATACTCAAAAATAAATATATGCTCATTTCTCACAACTTATGACTTAAGTCAGAGAAAAAAGAAATTTTGAGCTTCTATACTTTTATGTACTACTCGACTACATTATATGCATATAACCAAGTAGTCAGGGCGTTGCACTCTCGATGTGGAGACCGTGTTTTCAATTCCTAGACCGGGTGGTGTGTTGTTTTCTTGAACAAAACACTTCATCTCACCTTGCACTGCGATCATTTCGACACTTGACATGTGGAACACAGTGCACCAGTTCAGATAACATCGATTTGATGAAAAGAGTGACCTAATGTGCCGCGCGAACATTTGATCACTATAAACAAATCACTTGTGCAGGTCGTTCGGCAAAAGTTAAACGCTCATACGTGGTCTTCGACGGGAGAGTTCATCATATATATATATATATATATATATATATATA
>NC_068992.1:36431680-36436170 GCF_001194135.2 Octopus bimaculoides | reverse complement strand
ATATATATATAAAATGTATGTATGTGTGTATGTATGTATGTGTGTATGTATGTATGTATGTATGTATGTATTTACAAAATATACAAAGTGAAGGGGAGACAAATAGTGAGTGATTTACAATCATATATACTTAGACACATATCTCATGAGAGGTTTTAACATGATACCATAGCCGAATGACTTTCTGGATGAAATCACTGACTAGAACGAAACAAGTTCTCGACTGAACTGTTACGTTCTCTTCTTTACAGTCAAGATGAGCTACCGAGTTGGAAGTAAGCTGCCAAGTCAAATTTAGTGAGACGTAGGCTTTACCAATGTTTCTTATCCAATGCGTGTTGTAAAATGATGAACTCTATATCGGACCGTTGACAGTATAGGTTAACAATGACTGCACTAATTGCCTCTCACCTGGACGGTTGCAGTAAATGTACCACTGGTAAATAAACAGAAACGATTTGTGGCTGAGATAACATCACGGTTGTTACATGAATATAGGAACACTGAATGAAAAAGAAAAACTAAAGTAATCATATATGAGATGGAGAGTAACGACCTTTACTTTTTACTCTTTTACTTGTTTCAGTCATTTGATTGCGGCCATGCTGGAGCACCGCCTTTAGTCGAGCAAATCGATCCCAGGACTTATTTTTTGTAAGCCTAGTACTTATTCTATCGGTCTCTTTTTGCCCAACCGCTAAGTTACGGGGGACGTAAACACACCAGCATCGGCAGTCAAGCGATGTTAGGGGGACAAACACAGACACACAAACATATACACACACACACATATATATACATATATATATATATACATATATATGATGGGCTTCTTTCAGTTTCCGTCAACCAAATCCACTCACAAGGCTTTGGTCGGCCCGAGGTTATAGTAGATGACACTTGCCCAAGATGTCACGCAGTGGGACTGAATCCGGAACCATGTGGTTCGTAAACAAGCTACTTACCACACAGCCACTCCTACGATGTGTACTTTACTTCAATAGAAAGAACAGCAATGCAAATGGATTCCTGATCTATCAAGAAACTATACTAGGACGTCCACCTGTTTCATGTAGGCTTATGAACATCTTCCTGCAGGTAAAGCCTTTCAGTATTACTGTGGGGCAATAATTCGCTGAAGAATGTAAAGATAACGCACGCAATTTTCCAGTACCAACGCAACAAAATCATTCCAACTTGTAAATGACCACCAAAGAAAATAAACGGACAGTAAATATCAAAAGCAAAAGAAAGAAAAAAGACATGGAAATAGCTTGCGAAAGAATAGGAAGTAACGGAATAGTGGGCAGAGTACTACTCAAAATTACAAAACTATCAGTTTACTAGAAATTCAATGTGCGGAACGTATAGAAAGCTTGCAAAGATGATGACTAGACACTAATGCGATAAGTTAAAGTTACAATAATATCACTAAAAGATGAGAAATTAGTAAAAGTTGACAAATTTCTTGCTGTTGTTATTAGATCTAGTGATTTTTCCAAAAAACATTCTTCTACGTCTGAGTGAAGTGAACTTCTTATCCATGCATCCAAGCCTGCTCTATACTCTGCTCTGCCAAAAAACTGCTTATGTACACCAGTAAAATGTATTTTGTGAAATCAAATGAAACAACCAGAATCTAAATTTTTAAAATATCAACAATGTACACGTGCATAAATGGCCAACATAAGCAAAGTAAAAGAATACGATGTTTTCCAGTAACACACAAGTGGTAACTCAATGTCTCAAATTCCTATTTTGTCGTGGTTGTAGTTTGAACTTCATTCCTCTGTAGTTGATAGATTGGGACACTGGTCTGTCTTGCGTCACTCAAGTTTCCATTCTCCACATAAAATGTTGCTGTTGTTGTTGTTGTTGTTGGCACTCCGTCGCTTACGACGACGAGGGTTCCAGTCCACATAAAATAAATACGTAGTAAAAAGCAAATTTAAATAAATAAAAGGAAATTTACAACTCAATTTACGAGAATTCAATATCATAAAAATGTAAACATTTCCTCTAGTAAAATTTTAAAAAAGACAAAGGAAACAGTTTCCTCACTGAAAACTTGCAACGTTTTCGCCACTAGAATGAGCAGATTATGTGGCACAATAAATGTCATTTCAATTTGAAGATTCCTATGCTCGGAATATTCAGGTTTTTCGCGGTATTTCATTCCAGTAATCAATGGATCAAAGGCATGATCGAAAGTTTTATGAGACAAAATGTTTCAAAGGAATGCGATGGGCTGGATCAATATTGTGGTTACAGGCTGGTACATTGTAGCATTTCAATAGCAGAGAAATGTATGCTGCTATTAGTAATGTAATACTGACCAGTATAAAAGGCTTTATGAAAGAACGGTAGGGTGTGAATCTAATTAGGCTATCAAACCAATCAACCACCCTCACACAAAAATCAAAAAGCAAAAACAATCATAAATGCGTGCATAAACTCATACTGACATTTATTACAGATTTGTTTCAAGAACGTTTTATTCTTATTTTTATTTTCAGTATAATATCTAACCTGAGCATTCAGTTTGTAATTTTGTTTGTTCCCCAACTAAACAGTAAAAGTCAACATCAAGGCTTCTTTTTAGTCACTTAGCAAAATAATCCCAAACAATCAATCTCTATATATTCATATTTATTGCTTATATAGTCACTTCACCGCTGCTACTACACTGCAGAATGCTTATATTTTAGTATTTCCTTCTATACTGCTTCCCTTTGAAAACTTTGTTAATTCTACTCTCTCTCTCTCTCTCTCTCTCTCTCTCTCTCTCTCTCTCTCTTTCTTTCTCTTTCTCCCCACACTTTTTAAATTGATTTTTAAGTAATATAAAAGCATAGAAATAAACCAGCCTGACAAGAGTTTTAGTGAGAGACTTGATTAACGTAGAACTGCTGCTGATTGTGATAGTAGAAACCTTTCCGCAACTAAACATTACATATTTCTTGGTTTTAATTAATGGAAGCAGTAATACAACTTTTGTGGGCCCGTGTTCAAATTCCAGTCTTACCTTTTATGTATGATTTTCCATGGCAAAAATGTCCTACATGACGTTCTCAACTTTAAAATGAAAGCCTTTTCGGTGGGTCCACCGCCTTAATGCACTACTTGACGAGATTGCTGCCAGATGGCAAATGAGACATCATTTTCTCCTGAAAAGACACGAAAATCCTATGACACGCTGCAATATCATCTTTTTTATGTTAATGGTATATCACTTCAGGATACCACAAGCAGAATTCTTTAAAATCTACATCATGATTGAACTCAAGGTCTGTCACTCCATATTATGAAGCAGTTCATATATATAGCGATAATTTGACTTTTGTCATACTTATTCGATACTTTTGCACATAGATTTTACGTTACTTGTATACATACTTCTGGCTGGCTATAGTGAGTCGTTTCAGAGATGGAGTAGGTATGCTGAATTTTTTTAACCTATACGTCTTAAAGGGATCCCCATTAAACGCAATACGCAGCTTTGTAGCGTTTAAGAACACACAAATTAAGTGTGATATTGATAGTTTACATTATTGATTCGGTTCAAGCACAAAATTTGGATGTGTGTGTGTGTGTGTGTGTGTGTGTGTGTGTGTGTGTGTGTGTATTTATATACGTATGTATCTATCTACAAGATACTTTCCAGAAATTTTCAGCCTTTTTTCAGAGGAGACATTCATTAATTGCAAAGAAGTACAAAACTCTAATTTCCTTCACAGTAGGATCCTCTGACTTCGTTGCACTTGTGGCGCTCCAGCCACTTTGTAAAGCCTCCATAGAAGTCTTTCAAAATGAAGATATATCAAGGGCTCTCTTAAGAGTCTCTTCCATCTTCAAATTGACCGCCTCAGAGGCTCTCATTCAGGTTGGGGGACAAGATCTGAATTGTAGGGAAAGTGAAGTTCAGTTTTGATGTCCTTCTTTATCAAGTAGTTGGTTACCAGGTTTATCGTCCCTAAACACCTTGGAAACAAACTTTACCCAGATTTTGCGCATGCGGTATGTCCAGATCTTCATGAATGATTCCGTGTACAGTTGCCTCACCAACTCCAAACTATATGCTTATTTTCTTTATAGACACACGACGGTCTTCATTCAGGAAATTGTGATTTTTTAAAAACCGCTCTGATGGCTTGGCGTCCCTCTTACTTCCACACTTCTCGTTGTTTCTCACCTCCTTTTTTAATCTCTTAGATTCATAAGCAGTAGGGAGTACCTCATACGTTTCTATAACGTTTTTGTACAATTTATCATAAAACTTTATTGCACAACAAGCTTCCAATTATCCCGACAGTTACTTTTGAGAAGTGTTTAGTAGGGTGTATTCAAAGTATTTTTACAGGCGTTTCCTTCAATAGCAAAAGTTGGCAGGTCAGCATATTATATGTCATGTAATGATTTTCTAAAATTACAATAAACTAGAAGACCTCTTCTAAAAAAAATTGAAACTTCTGGAATGCACTTCATATCTC
>NC_068992.1:36425767-36429128 GCF_001194135.2 Octopus bimaculoides | reverse complement strand
ATATATATATATATATATATATATATATTAATGAAAGCATATTTTGTTTAATAGAAAGCTATAGAACTTTTCTTAAAAACTTCATTTCCATATGAAATATTACTTTCAACCATGTTTATAAACAATCAGGTACCTAATGCATTGTGCTACATACGAATAGTATATTTCGTAATTTTAGTGTGTAAATAGTATATATTTTTTATTATTTGGCATTGGTTAATAACTTGTCCATTTTCCGAATTCTTGGTAATTTCGCAAGCAAGTCAAAGAGCAATTTCAAAGCAGAATGTGCTCTGCGATCCCGAGAAAAGAGTGTGCTATAATACTGAAGAAACGACTGCAATATCTACACTTCTATCTTGATTGATTTTACAGGCCCTTAGTTATTTAGTATAGACTTTCTAGTTATATTCTGAATAACGCAGAAGTACTTTACAGAATCGTGTTATCGAGCCTTGCTAAAATAGTAGAATGGATAGCTCTCTGATCTGCAGTGAAGTTGGATTCATTGTCAATGGCATAGGCTATTAATGTGTGAATAACATATGATGACTTCTTCGAAATTTTTCTTGCTAGATTGACAGCAGTGTGATTAGGTTAAGAGAAAGATGTATTTAAAAAAAAGTTTGAGCTACATAAACCCTTCGACATTTCGATGAAAGCTACATAGTAGGACTTATATGTGAACCCATTTTTTCTATTCTAGGATACACCTTTCAGGCTTGACACCTGAAATTTTCGGCAAGGTCATTACGATACTTAAGATAAAGCTGAAGCAGATTAGATTGCTCACATCTTTTGAACAGCATGGTGTAAAGAACGCTAGGAGACGTTGTTGTTTGAGATACAGAAGCTTCTGAAGCTTTAATCTCAATAGACGTATCAATCTCTAGCAAACACGTATAAAGCTTATCACCTAATTTAGAGACCATTAGCTACTGTACTCGAAGATCTAGAAATGAATTTCAACATACCTTAACCTAGTTAAGCCATTATTTTGCAGTTTTTACAATACGAAAGAGTAAATTTGCATCTCACCTGTTACTACGTTGTTTTCATACTTTTAATGCGATGGTTGTACTTTGTACAGGGATATCAGCTTCTCGACATCAGACTGAAAGGCTCTAAGAAGTAGTCTTAGATCCCCGCATTCAATAATTTCCAGTCTTAGAAAGAAACTGGACAGCTGCAATTGAAACCCAGTTCTACTAAATATGATATTGGAAAGACAATAAAGTAGATTTTGACATTGTTCCACAGTGCTGCGTAGCAGTCAGAAATGTCCTTTTGTAATAAAAAATCCTAATATGATTTTTCGAACTTTGACTTCAACATGATGCGATTTTAAGGTGAAACCAGTTCTTCTTTCACAATATTTGCTTTCTCATTACTGATATTTGGGGCTCACCCAAATTATTATTTTAAGCAAATCTAAATATACTGAAATCTGCTAGGCATGTATCTATGCAGCACATCCAGGTGTGAATAATACACCTGAATATCATCTTCTGGTATGCGCTTTTCCCTTCTCCAGTTCAGAGAGGCTCGGAAACTGGAAAAACTTACGACAGCTTTGAATAAATATTACTTGCACAGAAACATGGAGACTGCTGATTTTAGCATCAACCTCATTTCATGGCAGTTTCAAATTAAGTGCATTGGACTTTGTGAATATATCTGCAATGTCATGCTTAATGATTTTTAGATCATCACAAAAAAAAACAAAAAACAAAAAGAAGACAAAAACAAAAAATAATTAGAATCCTACAAGAATTCAACAACAGTTTTAGAAAGGTAATAGAAACTTTCAGACAGCCATTGAATTTCTGAGTGCAACAACAAATGTTCGAAACCTTCATCGATCTCAATACAGAGCTGTTGAAACAGTGGGGAATTGAGAGCATGTTTTGATTCTAGTCATTGCTGTGATAACAGTGCTCAACAATTTGTTAAGTCTAAGAATTAGCTTATTTGCAACCAGGTGTTTACTGTGCGCTGTAAACACGCTAGGTATAAATTGACGGGGCAGTGATGACAACCTACCACCAATGTCTCACCTATCCTTCAGGTACGAAATATTTTATGTCCTCTTTTCCATCTGTTTCTAGTTGTCCTACAAACAATAGCTCTTGAACCAAACGTTAATTTTTGACGAAACAAACATATTCAAGAAACAAACTTTATTGCTTGGTCTCATCTAACTCTGAACTATATTTGATTATTCTAAATATACTGCACTATATATCTTCAATGGGGGTTATAGTATTCCACATTTTAAAACGCTTCTGATACACGTTTTTACGGAGGAAAAAATTTGCACTCTTCATTTTAATTTTTACGGTTAAAATCCTCCACAAAAAAAAAAAAAAATGCAGAAATTCCGATTTATACATGATAATTTTCCAGAACTTTTTCTATAAAAATACGCATTACAAGTGTTTCAAAGCGTGGTGTGGAATATTACAACATGACGAAAAGTTATAAGGAAGCAAAGAAAATATTGGTGGCTTATGTTCCAAAGGTACGTTGAGGGGAAGGGTAGACATTTAAAACAAACACATGAATTAAGAGTTTTATTTTAAAGTAAATCTGCCCGCGTGTTTTGAAATGTGGAGTACTTATAAAATGTGGGAAAATCCCGAAAAGACAAAACAAGAAATTTCGATTTATATAAAACAGCTATTCCGAAAATCCAGCAAATATATTATCAAATGTATTTTGTTTTTTAATTTGTAATGATAGAGTTTCTAAGACAAATTTGAAAAATATTTGTCGTAAACATAGAAAAAAAATAACGGACTGGTTACATGGTGAGCTTCGGTAAAGTTGTGTACTTCTTACAACATTCCACCAAAGATAAAAGAAATGTTATTATAGTAATCTATATTTATAACAACTGCTATTTTACCAACTGTTATTTATTATAACAACTGTTATTTTAACCATTGTGTCACGCTTATATTGAAAGCAACTGTACGAAGACAAATTCTAAACTTTATCCGATGCTGAAAATTTTCAAAATATGTAAAAATATATTATAAGATAATCTATTATAAGAAAAGCAACTTAAGTTATGATCACTAACACTAATATTCATCAGAAATGCGTTAAAATAATTGTACTGTTGTTTAATTAGAACAAACATCAAAATACCAATTATGGAAGGTATGAAGAATTTCTTACAATTGCCCCTAAAACTACAAACTGAAAGGAACGGTTGCCTGAAATACGCTGATGTCAAAATTGTAGTTGTTACAAAAACCGAATTTAGTTAAAAGCAATCTCTCTTTCATCTTCTCTCTCTCTCACTCTCTCTCTCTCTCTCTCTCTCTCTCTCTCTCTCTCTCTCTCTCTCTCTCTC
>NC_068992.1:36425147-36425728 GCF_001194135.2 Octopus bimaculoides | reverse complement strand
GTGTGTGTGTGTGTGTGTGTGTGTGTGTGTGTGTGTGTGTGTGTGTGTGTGCGTGCGTGCGTGCGCGTGTATGTCTGTGTGTCTTTGTGTCTGACTTTGTCCCCCATTACTGCTTGACAACTGGTGTCGATGTGTTTACGACCCTGTAGCTTAGCAGTCCGGCTAAAGGAAGTGGTATAATAAGTACTAGGTTTAAAGAAAAATTAGTCCTGGGATTCATTTGTTCGACTAAAAACCTTCAATCTAGCATGATTGCAGTCAAATGACTGAAACATGTAAAAGAATAAACATGCATATATAATTATATTTGTAATAAGGACAAATATTGAGTAGTGTCACATGCTAGAAGAAGATGCCAAAAGGCTCTAAAACTACCTTATTTAGTTTTAGAAACATTTGGCGTCTTCTTGTAGCATGTGGCACTACTCAGTAGTTGCCCTTATTATGATTATATGTATAAAATTAAATACTTTGTATTAATTTCAACTTGAATGGTTTGCTTACATGCTAGCTAGTTGATAAAATCCTATATAGATTTTATCCTTGATTTTATATATATATATATATATATATATATATAT
>NC_068992.1:36419236-36424555 GCF_001194135.2 Octopus bimaculoides | reverse complement strand
TATATATATATATATATATATATATATATATATATATATGTGTGTGTGCGTGTGTGTGTGTGTGTGTGTGTGTGTGTGTGTATGTATGTATGTACATACATATACATATGTATATGCATGTATGTATATATACATAAACTTTCTTCGGGCCAATTTTTAAGCACTGTTTACTAAACCTGAGAGTGCACCATTGAAATGTAGAAGGGAGCATCGCCATCCAGCTCCTCCTTTCTTTTACCGGCCAATTTTCTTCTACGCCGGATCTCTCTTCTACACCAAGGGGCGACACAGCCCACTTTGGGAACCACTGGGGTAGAATGAAGCATTCATGTTTACAGAGTTGTGTAGTATACTTCTAATGATACTGCCAAATCTTGCGTTGTGTTACTCTTTAATCTTGCTTTCTTCGTTTCAACTGCTTGTTGTTCCATGTCCAGTAGACCTGAACTTAATGATATACCAATATGTGTTTTCAAAATGATCATATTAGCACTGCTGGTGAAAGGCGTTACGTCCCTTGGGCTTTATGCGTGCTATTCAACGGCTGAGTGAAGTAAACCCTCGTTGGCTATTTTTCAAGTAGAAAAGAAGCTTTGAATGTTGGTGTGTCTTCATGAACAGAAAAGACGAAAACAAGGCCTGACTGCGACGAGTGTATCATCCTAACTGGAATTAGGTAACTTTATTGCACTACCTGGGAACAGTTTGATTATTTGATGTCTTCCATGCAAAGTGAATTACTGCTAAAGGTACGACAGAGACCGTGAACCAACGAAGTGAAGTTACATTCTGTTCACCACATGGTGCAGATATCATGTATTTCGCTACCAAATCATGAAAACCAGCTGTGTATAAATTTTTTATCAGCAAACTTAGAAGCGCCGAGTGATTTACTTTCTTTGTGTATGAATTATATTGAGTGGCGAGCAGAGACAATTTGTTGATAATTACCATGTATTGTGGTTGTTTTCTATCTTAAAAATAACAATGAGATAAACCACTTTTACAGAAATTCACTTAAGCTCACATGGGCCATAAGATTTTCCTAAATGTTAGATCTGAAATCTTGTAGCAGTTGCTGCTACTTCAGTTTGAAAATTCTTGCAGTTATATCAGGATGATCTACGGTGCTTTCATTTATATTGATTTCTCTAGTAATTTCTTTCAGGTTTGGATTGAATTTAATGTTAATCTTCTAAATTTCTCAACGATAGTCATTACATCTTTGTAGTACTTTGCCATATGTCTTGAACTATCTGTGAACAGTTTTGAGAGAATGTACCGTCTTCCAGTCCAATTATCATTGCCTGTGGTAACTGCATCTGTTAGACCTTAACACAGGTCAGCACGTAGAGTCTGCTGTTTGTTGATTGTTTCGATTATGCTACGATCAAACAAACTGAAGTCTGGTACATTGATATGCAGAAAAGTATTGAAATAGCCACTCTCTACATATGGTGTCGAATTTTTACCTCAGAAGTACGAAGGTTTGCAAACTGGATGTCGCACCAGTAACAGAATTTCTAGTTGTTTAAAAAAATCTGTAAACAACTTAGTGAATTCAGTTCATGGAAAGGCTTCGAGAAACTGTAAGAGCATTTGCTTTCGTGTCACATATAACCAAAGTATTGCTGGATTTCAGAATGTTTCTTCTAAAATATTTCATTTGTTGTGAATAAAGGAATTGAAGTAGTACATCAGGTAAATCTGGTACTTATTGAATAGATTGAATAGAGATTAGGCCAGATTTACAGTACACATCAAAATCAAAATAGGCCAATATTTACCCAGTATGCTTTGTTCAGCGTGTGGCAATGACGATATTGCACGTTCATTAAACTACAGGTATTGCGAGTTACTTTCTAGAAATGTGTTAATGGCATGCTGTCTTCTGACATACTACACCCTTTCTAGTTTCCTTTGATGATTAATCTTGTTCTGAACTATCAGTTTGTTTTGTTCTTGAAAATATTGTTGGATCGGGAAGGAGTTGTTCTGTCTTGTTGTTCTGTCTTTTTTCATTTCTGAGTTGTTGTTGTCTTTTTTCATGTCTGTGTTGTTCTGTCTTTTTTCATTTCTGAGTTCAAATCCTATCAGGGTCTTCTTGAGTGATAAACTTAACACTATTACCTCACATCTTGGGTGTCATGAGGTGGTGTTATGCACAGTGCTTTCGCTCATGACTAACAGATAAAAAACAGATATTACTTGAAAATAATCTTGTTCTCAGCGTGTGACGAATGAACAGAGAAATACGACTCTTACAATATACAGAGAGATTCCCTTGAAACTTCTTGAGCTATTTTTCTATAGTGTTGTACGATAACTTCTACCTAAAATGCTACATGTTGCTAAAATACATTTTGCTTGTCTTGATTGTATTTGACAATCGATGTCATGCACTGTTCGAGAAAATAGTCTTCAGCAACGATCGAACGACAACTATAGGAAGTCATTTTATATTATTTTTATATGCATATTTGTTTGCTACCCCGTATTTATATAGGGTCAATCTTTATAGTAGGTGTGAGAAGACTATAAGGATGTAGGATTTAAAAATTTACCTGTCATGGACTAGCAGCTTCTCCTGGAAAAATTGCCTCTCACCTGCTTAACATCATAACATAGCTGACAGTTACATTATTTCTCAGCAATATTATACTTTTTTCCATCACAGCAGCAACATATGTAACATTAATACCATATTAACATCAAAATATAATTAACCTTTTTTAGCCAAACTGGAGCCTATTTGTACAATTTTCCCAGGCTATTTTTCGAACATAGAATCGGAGAATGAAATTCATACGATGGATTTACTCTCTTCACAAAGATACGCAATTACAGTGCTAACAATAGAAAGCATATAGAATACTCCACTCATGATATAGCTGAATTCTATTCCCGATACAGTATCATGTATTCCTAGATTATCTACATAGCTATGGTCTCTAACAACTAGAGTCATACCCAGAAGCAATATAAAAGAGGAAAGACAAAATACAAGCGATTATAATCCCTAGTTTGCTGGAAAATATGACGATTTATGGTCTGATAAACATTTGCAATACATTATTTCAATAAAATTATAAAGCAAAATATAAAGGCACCGGAATATTAGATGAAGAATGTAGACTTTACGATAATTCGACTGTAATTCATTTTTCTGATAAAGAAGTACATATATACATTTACGTACACACACGAACACAAATATAACCAATGCGCACATACATATCCAGATAAACACACAAAAATAATATACAGATATGCATATGCCTGAATATGTAAATGCACACAAGTTCTCGCCCACCTATTTTCAAATACACATACACCTACTTACACATGCTAACAAGAACATTTATATACATTAATGGACAAACTTATATATGTGTGTGCATGTCTGTACATGTGTATACATATAAATGTGTGTGTGTGTATACATCATTTATATAAGAAAACATGTGCATATGCATGCATATATGTGTATATGGGTATGTATGTTTACTTACGAATACAAACACAGACCTAGACTTACATAAGTGCACAAGAAAACAAACAGATATTCACATAATTACTAACTTGTGGACATTTATGAGTAGACACAAACAACTCAAAGACAGCATTCATACGCACGTACTCTTTTTGATGTTAACATAAAAATATCTGTTTTCACCTATGCTTTCTAAAGAGAAAGAAAAATTACTAAAACTAGCAATTTTGCCGCAAAATCCATCTTTTGATACGGTATCTGTCTTTGAAACTAATAGACTAACTTATCTAATGAGACCAATTTTATAAAAGACTACATAATAAAAGGCTGTGTGTTCAAGGATTCCGTCACAAAAACATATAAAATGCTAGATTATAAAAGTCCGTTAATATAAATGGTAGTGATTTAAAGGATGTAAATACATTTTATTTATGTATTTGCTCTTGTTCATTCATTATATTTTTTTTTAAATGCTCTTATTTCGGTAAGAGGGTATTATTAAAGGGATAAATGTGGATGTGGTTATTCTTTTCATTTCTGTATAGAGTGACATGTAGTGTATTATTATATATAACATTTATTGAGATTTCTATAATATAAAGATAATAGATTTCGTGATTCATGGTTTATGTATCGAGCACATACGCACACACAATCACAGACATTTACATCCATCCATCCATTCATCCATCCATCCATCCATCCATACATACATACATGTGCATTTCGCGATTAGCTTTATTATATCGGTATGCCGAATAAGCAAATATATAAATACTTTGGTGGGGTTTCATACAATATCACTATCAAGAGCAACACAATCCTCAGATACATCACAAATGGCTATTGCATATCTCTATTCTAACTAAAAATCACGTTGTCAATATTTACAGGACGTCGTATTTCCCATTTAACAATTTCTTTCAGCAGTCTGTAATAGCTATTATTCACAATTCTTTAAATGTTTGTCGAAATAATGAATTAATTCTCTTATAGTTTACAATTACATGTAGCATTATGTGATGATAAGGGCAAATATTATTTTATTGGCATCTGCTACAATCATGTACTGAATATCACATGTTGTTATATTCTCGGCAACCCAATAACTTGAACGTAGGTCTACAAATTGATTTTGCCCAAAGTCGTCTAACACCGAACAAATTAGTGCCAACTGTCGTACCTATATATTCACCTTTTCGCACCAATTAGCTAAAGCACATACATCGACAAGTGTGTCTCGGGTCAATCGAAGAGTGCAACGGCTTGCTCATACACCCAAATGCGCAAGCGCCAACATCACTACTTAGACCAAGCAGCAAGCAACCCAGGTCAGTATTGCCTCCGGTCATACAAAAGAGATTACTAGGAGAAAAGTTCACAAAGTGGTATCATACTAGTGATTACCCGGAATGCAACAGAGCTTAGGGTGGCAGAACCAAGAGACTAAGTACACCAGAAAAGGTACCGAATGTCACAGTGTCTCTTGGTTGTCTCGTTGTAGCGATGGACAGTATACTAGCTACAAAATATCTAGATAGTATCGATAAGCATTTCATCTACTAACGAGAACAGCAGACTAACCATGAAAACCTCGACCCACCTACAACTTTTGCTGGCAACCTACATACTGCTATAAAATGTAGAGAACAGTTTAACGATTATACCTTCGACTAGTACAACTGCAGCCCAGCTCACGTACGACAGACTTCTCAAAACCGTCAGTTTCTATCAACGGGGTAAAACACATTTACATGTACGTATAGTTTCCTCCCACATGGTACAGACATGCGTACATATCATATGCATACACCCGCATATATACA
>NC_068992.1:36408985-36416331 GCF_001194135.2 Octopus bimaculoides | reverse complement strand
ATATATATATATATATATATACCAGTATATATGTGTGTATGTGTGTGTGTGTGTGTTTGTCCCCCACCATCTCTTGACAACCGATATTGGTGTGTTTATGTTCCCGTAACTTAGCGGTTCGGCAAAAGAACCGATATTCTTTTTTAGTGATTAAACTCATTTAATTTCATTGTTTGAATTTGTTAATTTACATGACTAAACATCTTAATCATTGCATTTCACGTTTTCAATCCCAGGTATAACAATCAACAACATTTGGGCGTTGCAAGTAGCTTTAAAATGTTTAGAAATGTAAATACTCGCCAATATTCCTTCAGAACAGGAGGATTTCACATATACTTAAATATATGCGTATAATTTCTATGATAGAGATTTTTTATCTATTTCCTTTTACTTTTAATTATCATGTGTAAAAATATAGCTTATATAATTAGTATATTAAGCTATTTGCTAACCAATTTTACATTGTTTTTATTCTTTTAGTCTTTTACTTGTGACAGGCATTGGACTACAGTCGTTTTGGGGCACTGCCTTGAAGGGTTTAGCCTATCAAGTTCCACCTCCCCACCCAACAGTACTTGTGTTTATGTCTAGAATTATTTTATTGGTTTTTCTGCCGGACTGCTAAGTTGCAGAGGCGTGAATAAGCCAACTTAGTCTGTCAAGCGGTGAGAGACAAATACTAACACAAAGACACACGCACGCATACACACACACACACACACACACACACACACACATACACATACACACACGCGCGCACGCACACACACACACACACACACACACGAGGGACTTCCGTACTGACTCCATCCACCAAATTGAGTCTTAATGCATTGTCCAGCCCTAAGTTTTAGCAGAAAATGTCGAGCAGTTGGGCTTAGTAGTTAAGTGGGACATGGTTAAGAATCGAACTTTTCAAGCACTTAGCTATGCCGGCACCTAAGTGAAACATTATTATTCATTTAGGCACAGTTCAATAATTCATTGCTCAATATAAAATATCTCTCTGTTTACTATACATAAATATTCTCGTTTAATTAATTAATTTTTATTCATTTCCATTTTTATTTCCATGTTAGATCATTTTTATTAGATGAAATATTTCTTTCGTTATCTGAAAACATAACTGTCTCTTTTTATCCGCATTATGTCAACAGTTGTATAAAAATATAATTATCTCTCTGAAATCACCATTCCTCACTTCAGTGTCTATAACTACTTTTGCCAATTTCTTTGCTATCCGCGAGAAGACGTCATTACCATAAACATCCTTAACCTACAATTATTTCCAAACCTGTCTCTATGTCCATCTGATCGCTACTTAATCAAAGGAATATACTCCATATCCTCATACCGTTCCATTCTATCAAACGCTCTAGTACTACAAGTTAATTGAGTGATCATTTATATATTGACTACTTTTGCAGTAAATCTTGTTCCTGACCCATATGAGTCACCTAAGTGATTGAAACCATCGTCTGAAGCATACTACCCGAAATTCCTTACACAATTATCAGTACGGGCATATATAATTCCCTGCAGAATTTGAACGAAGTAAAACTGTCATTACCAACTTGTGACTTAACTACGATTGCAGCTTTTATTTACTATGGCAAGGATATCATAAAAAAATAACTATAAGTGTCTTAATACATCACACTCTGCATGCTCTCCTCACTTCCTAATTACAATCGATTCTTCTGGTTACATTGCCCACAGAGATAGCTAAGTTTTTAGAAGTTTTCTATTTACCACTCTTTAATTCTCATGGCTCTCTTAGCCGCATCGCCGCTGAAAACGACTCCACTATTGCTACATAGTTTGTTTCAAACTCAAGCCTCCAGAAGAATGTTTTTTGTATAACTATCGCCTGTCGTTCTTCGCCCTTTTCAAATTTTAGCCAAAGTGTTGTGACACTTAACATCGTTAAAAAAACTTGGTCATATCTCACGAGAAACTTCTAGATAGATCTGCTTTTGTTTTCTTAGATCTAGAAGACCACATTATTGCAGGTGAGTATAACTAGAGATATCTTTGACCCACAACCTATCAACTCTGATGTTCAGTAATATCTCCCTCATAGTTCCTTCTATATTGGTAACCTACTTGTAACTATAAATAACACACGTACTTTTGAAAATGAGATCAATCTTTACACCTCCATAATCTTATGCATATAGACGTCATACACATCTCACACTAAAGCACTTCACCCTCCAGAGGAGAAGACCTTAAGTGTATATATTTCACTGGTGAGATAACAACCAAGTCCCTTCAGTTGCGCAAACACGCGAACACTAACATCGTGTAGAAAACTAACATCAAGAAGAAAACTCGTGTATGTGTTTCATCAAATCTAGTCATTAACAACACAGCGCTAAAGCTAAGACTGCCACTCTGTGGAAATCTTGCAAACCGACCAAACAAAGATATTACCAAAATTGCTTTCTTCTTTACCTCATTTGAGCTCTGATCAGTCACGGAATCTCTCTAAAGTCCAAATAAGGCCTAATAAAACTTTTACTTCTCACTGATTCATAGTTGCGGTGCTTTCGTTTTCTGCTTTTCTTTTTGCTAATATCACGGCTTCTGATATTTAAACTAACTAATTGCATAACATTTCCATTCAAGCCCAACTGACATATACAGTTACACACATTATGTACGTACGTATATACGCACAAAAGTACAGAGCGCAATTCGGAATTAATATCGCGAGGAATTCGATAGAACGCTCTAACGATTTTCACAATTAGCTATCGTATAAATATATTAGGTGCAAATATATGTGAGTGGATTTGGTAGACGGAAACTGAAAGAAGCCCGTCGTACATATGTATGTGTGTGCGTGTGTGTGCGCGTGTGCGCGCGTACGCGCGTAAGTGTGTAAGTGTGTGTGTGTGTTTGTGTGTCTGTGTTTGTCCGCCCACCATCGCTTGATAACTGATGCTGGTGTGTTTACGTCCCCGTAACTTAGCGATTCGGAAAAAAGAGACCGATAGAATAAGTACTAGGCTTACAAAAATAAGACCTGGGGTCGATTCACTCGACTAAAGGCGGTGCTCTAGCATGGCCGCAGTCAAATTACTGAAACAAGTAAAAGACTATGTATATACCTGTAAAAATATGTGACAATTATTCGGTAGCCATGATAAAACTCCGAGTTTATTTTTACAGATAAATTTCTCTATTTACATAATATCGAGGTCTCTTTCTTTCTTTTGTTGTCCTTTCTATCAATATATATATATATACATATATATGATGGATGTATCCTAGCCATCACTGCAGAAACTATAAATTAATTAGCTTTGTTAGAAACAGTCGTAAACATCTGTCAGTGTTAATGCAAACTCACAGCTAATCAAGGGCGGCATTCGTCCTATTTGCCTGGTCACTGCCATGCTAGCTTGGCGATAACTATTAATATATATATATATAGCCAGACAGCCAGACAGATAAACAGACAGGTAGATAGATAGATAGATAGATAGATAGATAGATCTGTAATGACATCCATTCTTTCAGAGTGGATAAAAAAGTTAACAGCTCCGGACAACAGATTGGTGGTGCTATTATAAGTTGAATGAGATTCCTAGCGGAATCCGTACTAGGTCTTTGTATTCTAACGGTAACGTCCGTAACATTACTGATGTCATGCTATATAGATCTTTCTAGGAAGTTTTATTTCTGAACAGTAATTGTGGGTAGGTAGAAGCAATAGCTAGTCTTCCACAAGAATCCTTGCCCAGGCTTGCGCATGTAGGTGCATGTGCATGCTCAACACTCAGCGAGAGATGCTCAAGAATATTGTGTAGAATTGTGTGTGTATGTACAATTTATGTGTTTGTATGTGTGTTAATTCTAACGTGAATACACACTCAGGTATTGCATACTTGTGATTTATAGGAGTTTCTTACGTCTATGTTGTTGGGGAATAATCTTGAAACTTTTTTATCTTACATTACTTTTATATTTTACCTACGTCAGCAGTCACAAATACGGTCACCAAACAGAGACAATTGCTCTCCTCTCCCACATCATACACTAGTTGTTCCTTTATACTGTTATCGTCAAATCTTATCGCAAAGCAGCCTACCTATGGCATCTAATAGTTGTTGGTTTCTCGCCCCACCCCCATACTACTCTACACGAACTTAGTATATGACTTAAACTATATTAAATGCGTTCACAATCTACCAAGTTTTGAAATTGCAATCCTACGACTTTCTGATCATGTGATCTTTCATGTATGTGAACTATTCACTCGAATATTCCTTCAAGATTAGATTAAATATAATCTTTTCCCTTCCGCTGTTGTGTAACATTTTTTTATCAATGTTACTTCATATATAATTTCACTAAAGTTTGAATGAATAACATTGGTCTGTATTTGGGATATTTTAGATATTTTTATTCATGGATGTGATGTTACATATTCTTGGGACGCTGATTTTGAATATCTAAACCATTTTGCTCTGTCGCATAAGGATGTTGAATGAAATACAAATTAATAATAATAAAAAATGTGAATTTTTAATAAATCGTTACTCTATTAAAATGGAGCAAGTAATCAAGGAAAAGCACATTTTATTAGTTTTACGAAATAAACCAATACGAAATGAATCAGAATTATCAACATCAAAGCAAATTAATGTAAAAAATATGCTCCTAATGGTTATTGATTCAAAGGAAGGAGGACCGCTTTGATTTCCGCTTGTGTTGTGCATCGGGACCACCACGTTTCAATGACCAGCAGTAATCCACCATCATGTTGACATTCCATTTGTCCTTGTATCGAGTTTCCATGGTACAACTTCTCTCCTTTTTCTTCACTGTAGTCTCTACAATTCTTAGGAAAATAGTCAAGATGCCAATGCAAAAAAATGCATCTTCACACTCATTCTAGACCCAAGTTGTTGGAAGCTTGGTATCAGGTCTTTTTCATATTCTGGGGAGTGGCTGTTTCCTAAGAAGTTTTGGACACTTTTCTTGAAGAAAAACCAGGCATTCACTTCGACACTTGCTAATGCTTGTCCATCATCAATTCCCGAATAATCTGAGGGCCAACAAAGATTCTTGCTTTTAGCTTATCTTCAGTTATACCAGGAAACTTTGACTCCAGGTACTTGAAAGCAGCTCTATTTTTGTTCAGGAGCTTCGCAAATTTTTTTGTAAGCCCTAATTTGATGTGGAGTGGTGGCAGCAGAATTCTTTGGGGGTCAACTAGTGGCACAGATTTCACTTTGTGATTTCGGAGTAAGAAGCTGGTTCTTGGTGGCCAGTCATTTTGTTCATAGTGCTGGCTCTCTGCCCTACTATTCCAAAGACACAGAAAACAGGGATACTTAGTGTATCCCCCTTGAAGACCTAGTGGGAGAGCAATAACTTTAAATCACCACAAATGAGAAAATTGTAGATTATTATTGTTTTCATATTTTTGTAAGTTTCTGGCATTTGAACACTATGTCCAATTGGCACAGATGCAGCTATGCTGTCATTGTAGAGAAGAACAGCCTTTAAACGTCTGTTAGAAGAATCAATGAAGAGCCTCCATTCATCTGCTTTGTACGACATCCCCATGTATTCAATAAAGCCAGAAATATTTGAACAGAAAACTAAAGAATCCTCTTTCTCAAAGAACTGAGTGAAATTCGCTTCACAATGACAGTACCAAGAGAATATTGTTCCAGGAGTTAGAAGCTTGTATTCTTGCAGTCTAGAGCCAAGTAACTTTCTTTCGGAAGGTTAAGGTCTCTAACCAAGTCATTGAGCTCAACGTAGTTGAAGAATTTGGGATCGTCATTTGTTGGTGGCTCATAGTCTACTTCCATCTCATTAGTATCACCAGTATCAGACTCTGATGGAATTTCCCGTGTCTCAGGTGGCACAGGTGCAGGAATATCATCTGAGTGTGGAACAGGCCTTATTACTGAAGGAATATTTGGGTATATTATGCGATCTTTAGTTTTCTTGTTGAATCCAAAGTAGCAGTCATCATAGTGGTTCATCTGCTGTCATACCATTGGTACTCCAAAGGGCATACATTTAAATTTTCCAACTGACCACATTTGAAGCTTACTGATGCAACTCTTGCAAGCTTTGTGAGGTGCAAATGGCTTGTCCCGGTCTCCCAATTTGCAGCCAAAATATGCAAAATAGCAGAGCTTCAACAAAGGAGTAATATTGCTCCGGGAATCTGAAGGGGTGAATTGCCCGCAGACATAGCAGAATATTTCTGGTGAATTGATGCAGCCTTTAGACATATTCACAAACTGAGACTAAAGAAAACTATATTAGATTTAACATTTAAGTCAATATAAGGTAAGCATTTTAATTTATCATTTACATATGTTATACAAAAAGAGAAAAGTAACGTCTCCGTAAAACTTGACAACCTGATGTGATAGAAATTAATTGAAAGCACAATAACTCATTTTTTTTCATATATATTCAGAAAAAAGATACCATACAACCAATAAAAAAATAATCATGCAGACCAGTGTAATCAATGCAAGCTGTTTGCAGCTAAACTTATGATTCCCTTCTCAGTATGTATCTTAAGCAAAATATTGAAGGTTTTCTTTTGGATTAATGCAAATACGAGATATAGTTTAGTTATTAGGATTCAATAAAATACTTAACTTATATCTACGTCAATATAATGTGGATTCAGGAGGTATGAAGAGGTAACTAAAAACTGAAGGGCATTTCGTCTAGCATTCTAACATTTCTGCTACTGCATTGCCTTTCAGTAGTGAAAATGTTTTCTGAGACTGACTCAGAGTTACGAATTCGAGGTGGTTTAATCGACTCCAGTATTTAAGTATAAGCTATTTATTACACACAAGACGATCAAAGGTAACGTTGACCATTATCAGTTTTGAATTCAGAATATAACGCATATAACTAAATACCGCATGAGCATGTTCTGTATCTGTTTCTGCCATCAGTCCTTTCTTAAATATTAAGGAAGTTGTCAGTTCATTCGAATATGCATCACTGGAATCGTACATGCCTTTACTCATTATGATCATTCATTTATTTTCTCATCATTCCACAATGTCTAAGGAAATACACGAATACGCACAAAGGAAATACACACGCGTGCGCACACAAAGACAATCACACATACGCATGCATACAAACATACGTACATATTTTATCTTGTTTTCACTTGTTTCAGTCATGTGACTGCGACCATGCTGGGGTAACGCTTTGAAAGATTTTAGTCGAATAAATCGACCTTAGCACGTTTTTTGTAAGTCTAGTATTTTGCATATAGTCATATGTGTGTTGTGTGTGTGTGTGTGTGTGTGTGTGTGTGTGTGTGTGTGTGTGTG
>NC_068992.1:36402503-36408975 GCF_001194135.2 Octopus bimaculoides | reverse complement strand
TGTGTGTGTGTGTGTGTGTGTGTGTGTGTGTGTGTGTATGTGTGTGTGTGTGTGTTTGTGTGTGTATGTGTGTGTGTGTTAGTCTGTGCTTGTGTGTATGCGTATGTATGTATATACACAGAGAGAGAGTGTGTATGTGTGTGTGTGTGTGAGTGAGAGAGGTAGGTAGGTTGATAGAGAGAGGGTGAAGGAGAGAGAGGGAGAGGTAATATTTATCTCCACTTAAAAACGTGGATGCTTTGTTAGAACAAATTATACTGTGGTAGATACCATGAAAGAAACTCTCATATTGGCTTTTGGTGGGAAATGCACACTTACTAGCGAGGAGACAAATCCCTGCCACCTTTAGCACTGAGACCACCAGATCACGTGGTCTCAACCTTTTTTATTGTTATCAATGATAGAACGCTCGACTGCTAGAGGTAGCGGCTACTCATCTCCCCACCAGTGATATATAGAAAGACAGTGCCTCCAACAGGCGCTGGTGTCGCGATTAGCCAGTGAACTTGTCTTAAAATAGCAGCTATTATGAGGAGACTCATTGTGTGTGTGTGTGTGTGTGTGTGTGTGTGTGTGCGCGTGTGCGCGCGTATGTGTGTGTGTCTGTAACGAGTCTCCTCATAACAGCTGCTGAATCAGACAGCCAACAACATCCAATGAGGAGTTTCGTGGATGATCTTACAATGACAACCTACAATAACAACTCATATGGAGGCGAAAAAGAGCTAGAATGAAGTTTAAGCCCAAGAAATCTAGGTGTATGATGATCAAAAGAGACAAATTAACAAAAGAAATCAAGCTACAGGAGCCAGAGAGGCTATTTCACCAATAAAAGAAAACCTTATCAAATGCCTTGAAAACAAGTTTAACAATTCGCTCTAAGACAGAAGCAATGTCACCAATACTGAGAAGCAAGCAGAGGAGTGACTGAAAAGGACTAAAAGATCAGGGCTCAGGAAAATACAAGGCCTGACTCTACCAACACGAACTGCTTCCAAGGCTCATATGGTTATTGCAATGACAAGAGTATATAGGGTGGAGAGGAAGGTAAACAAATACCTCCAAAGTGGCTAGGTGTGCCCCCAAGCTTCACTTCAATAGGTCTGTACATAAGATCTGGACAGCTACAACTTCCTCTGTCATCTGTAGTGGATGAATTCAAAGTCGCGAAATATAGAGTTGTGATAGCCTACAGCGACTCCCAGGATGAGAGTGTCGGACATGCAGCTATCACAATAAGATCCAGACGAAAATGGGTAGCTAGCACCACAGTCGTACAGGCTGAAAGCATGCTGAAATTTCGTGACATTATTGGAATTACATGCAGAGGTCGGCAGGATCAAGAGAAGTCAAGAGCTGTGGAGCTGGTATCTCAAGATGCGGAACTAAATGGAACATTCCCAAGAGGAAGATCACCCGTGGAGACTGGAACATTCCCGTATCCCGTGCACAGATGGGATTGAAGGAGGAGCAGCTGTGTAGATCTTGTGGAGAAAGGGACACTCAGGCACACATCTTATCAGAGTGCAAAACAGCACTTACTCACTGGAGATACAAATGGCGCCATGACAATGTGCTTGCAACACTCGCTCAAACCCTAGAACAAGAAAAGCTCAAGATACACCTTTGTCGGGAGAAAACATTACTTGACATCATATTCAATCCAGATATATCAACGAGAAGAGTTTCTAAGTAAAATTAATTAACTTCTAGCTCTCTCTTTATATATGCATGTGTGTGTATGTGCGTTTGTACGTGTGTGTATGTATACACATACATATGTGTATGTATTTCACATATATATAATTTATTAGTTTTCTTGTCTTCTTCTCTTGATATTCCACCCCCAAACCTTACAAGTGGCTATAGCATTTTCGCTACCCTGGACAGGTGTTGTTTAAATCATCCAGCTGAGAGCTCATTATTCGGCTAGTAAAATTCAAAGTCGTGTAAGTTAGTTTACTAATAAACATTCTTCCATCAGTGATGAAGTGAGAGACTTAATTAGTACTCTCACAGATATTAATTCTTATCAGTAAATTAAGTAGGAATACTGAAATGTACCGCTCGTTCGCGCAGAAGCGTTTGGGCTAACTTTTGCACAATAAAACCTTAGGAGATAAAAAGCCTTTACAATTCATAAGAAGAATAAAGGAACTACTGGAAAACTTCTCTAGAATTTATCTTTTATTTCTTTGTTATCTTCCGACGTGGCAGCATTCCGTATGACAAAATCGAGGTATTCTCAGTGCAAAAACTGGAGCTTTGAGAAAAACCTCGTTTCTCTATGCATTCGGCTTCGCATTTTAGGAAGCTGAAAATTGCTTAGGAAGTATTTAGCCTCGTGTTGCAGCTCGGCATTATTCGACCTTCTTCTAGTGATTGTTGATCTTCCTTATATGTGATTTAAAAAAAAACGAAGGTGACTTAGGATGTCACAATGGTGTCAGATACATGTCCTACCCTTTATGATTTCTCATCCTCTTTACACGGTACTATTGTTTTTTCGAAGATACATTTAGTTCGTGCCTGTGACCAGATTTCCACTGAACCGAGCGATATTCATAATACGGCTATTGCTACATCGTTTTGAGGCTATATGAATTCGTTAGTATACCTTTCGGGGCCCCGAATCCTGTGAATTCATTCCAAAGACTAATTGATGAAGTTACTCTCATTTTTGCTTATATTCATTGCTAGTACATCGGAATTGGAACAAGAACATCGTCTAAATCACCTCTTCACTAGATGAGCACATTACGGAGTGATCATTAACTCTGGAAATGTAAATTTGGTATTTAATCTTTAATTTTTGGGGGTCACATTATTGATAGCAGTAGTAATCGCCCGATGGCAGAAAAGGTAAATGCAATTGTACAGTTTCCAGCCCCTACTTCTTTACGAAATTACATGAATTATCTGGCTTAGTCACTTTGATTTTACAGATGTTTTATTCTGCACTGAGTAGAAATGATTTGCTTTTTAACTTTATTTTTCGTAATAAGAAAAACGAAAAATGAAAACTTGTTCTTCTAATACTGCTTGTAAATTTCATATTTATCGTGTCATATTTATTGTAAATTTCATATTTATCTTGTCTAACACCAGCACTCCGTGTCTTACTGTTCCCGAAATATTGCCCACTCGTCCAATTCAATTTTATAAGTTGTGTGTGTATATGTGTGTGCGCGCGCGTGTGCGTGTGTGTGTGTATACACGACGTGCTTCCACATTTTTTGCGTAACCTTTCTCTTTATTGCTCACTGTTTATAAGTAATGATGAGCTATATTTTATTTCTACTAGCCTGTTAGCAAAGTTTCTCTTTATTAGTACATTTTTATATAGTCAGTGATCCTGTTAAAGACGTCTTTAACGTCTGTTAAAGACGTAGGTCTTTAACAGAGAGGATATACTTCTATTGATACCTGTGACTAACTTACAAATTACAATGAGATGGTGGTTGGAGGTTATATGGATATATACAGTTTCTTTGATATGGTAGGGGTAGTGCTTGCTTGTCTTGAGATGAAGAATGTCATCTCTAAAACCACCCATGGTAAAAGCATAAAAATGGCGTAGCTGTTCGTACGGCTCGAGATTGCAATCATTACAATGCAGACAATCATTGCAATTTAGGGCTGCACTTGTGGGTTTGAGTTGTATGCGTATAATAGAATGAGGATAAATATCCCAATGAAATTAGAGAACCATATCCCGTTGTAGCTCTTCATCGATACATGGAACAACGGTACTCTTCCTTTATTTTATTCAGTAGGAATCATCGTAAAACAAGAGTGACTTACCCACGTTTAGATCGATTCTGATGTTTAGTAAACTGTGTACCAAGGTCTAGGTGTTCAGGATGAAGAATATAAATGTACTGAAGGTAAAAATTCACAATTGGCGGGTGAATTTGATGCCTGCTTTCTTACTGATGCTGAAGAATCAATCAACTGCAGTGGCAATGAAGTCCAACTGAATCAACCATGTATCCTATCTGATATCAGAGTCGGTTGCATCGAGAATGCATTTGCTCACAATGCCTATCTTGCACTCAAGAGAGTTTATTAAACTGCAATTTCATTCGAAATGAAAATTAGCATAGTGGTCATTAAGTCTCATATAGGAGAGTCTGAAAAGGGAATGATTTCCTCTCATTGGACGGTGGCTAGCTCCTACTTTTCAGTTCAGGCAACGTGGCTACCCTTCCCTTCGCTAAAGAGCGATGACAGTTGATTTCGTTATATGCTCTATGTGATACAAAACACAGTATATCGGGGTCGAGTAGTTGGTGCTCTATCGATTTGATAGTACCACATAACAGGTTTAGTGGTGTCAGATTACATATAAGTTTGCGTGGTGTAATAATAACCGAGTGAAAATAAACTATATGGAAAGATAAGTAATCCAACTGTGGTTAAACAGGTATCGTATAGCATTCAAATGTCAGTAAGCAAACTAGGAATGCGGTAGATTTTCAGTAGACTTGAAGTTTATTAACAGGGTGTATCCTTAGTGAAAACAACGACGATACTGTGGTCACTGATCTAATCGGGTTATTTATCCTGGATGCTCTAAAGTAACGCAGACATCCCCACAGTTCGGTCTTGTGCAGCAAAGACGGTCGATTTATTTTACGCCATACAAACGGTCACGCTACTCTCAAGGTCTGACAATGACTGAATACTTAGATGTCATTCTAGATCTCAAGACAAGTAATTGCAGCCCATACTGAATGCCAAACGAAGAAACAAGAGACTCACAACTCTCACTGTAATCTGAAACTTAATCATAGGTATAAACAAAATAATCCCCACTCTATTCGCAGGTAGGGATATCTTCAATAGGGCGACACTCCATTATAATCGGGTGCCTGTAAAACTGGCTTTGATAGGTATCATTGAAGATACACCCCAGCCGAACACCCGAACCCGAAGAGAGAGAGAGAGAGAGAGGGGGGAGAGGGAGAGAGAGAGAGAGAGAGAGAGAGAGAGAGAGAGAGAGAGAAAGAGAAGAGTAATCGTTACAAATTAAGCGCATTGAGAATGCAATACTATTCAGTAATAAAAGTATGATTGATTAACGGGTTTATCCGCAAAAGAAAATGAATAAAAAAAAAAGAAGAACGGAGCCAACTTGTTTTTTTAACAGATTGTACAAAGCAATATGCTACGCAGACAAGCTGAAGCTGTGAAGAGATGATATAAATTTTACAAGATAAATTATCTTTTTTGGGCCATTATAAGTTTAAAAAAGAAACTCGGTTAAATTTATAAATCGCGATACATGCTGGAATGAAACTACCATAAGTCACGATGAGAAAACAAATGCTTTTTTCTTTGTTTTGTAAGGTATCTTTAATATCTTTGAATATTTCATATTAGAATGGGATATCACGATATTCCTCAAATACTTTAAAATCCTTTCAAATAAAATCTTAGTGTTTTTTCTACGTAATTATATATCATATTTCTTGCAAGAGATACACTATAACATCTAAAGTAGTACACTAAATCATTGAGAGAATAATCTTTTCTACTCTAGGTACAAGGCCCGAAATTTTGGAGAAGGGGAGGCCAGTCGATTAGATCGACCCAGTACACAACTGGTACTTAATTTATCGATCCCGAAAGGATGAATGGCAAAATCGACCTCGGCAGAATTTGAACTCAGAATGTTAAGACAAACGAAATACCGCAAAGCATTTTGCCCAGTGTGCTAACGCTTCTGCCAGCTTGCCGCTTTACAGTAGAGAGAATAATGCTAGTTGTTAATGCAAAAGTACAAAATAAGGCGGAAAATCAATACTCGTCTCTGTGTGTCTAAACTAAATTAGGACACACTGATAACTATGCTTTACTTCGTAGGAATTCATTGGCATAGGTGTTTCAAGGTGCAAGGGGAATTGGATATAGTGTATAGGAAAGGTTGTCTTGGTGGAAATTCAACTGAAATGACGGAAAAGAAAAGACATATGTATTGGGTGAATTTTTGTTGGAGTAGCATAGAGACAGCGAGTTAAAGAGAGCAAAGGTAATAAGAGCAATAGTAAATAGAGAGAGACATATGTTAATGGAACATTTGCCTTTCAAGTTAATGGCACTTATCTGGGATACGATATGCTCGGGTTAACATTTTTTTCTTTTGCTGAAACTTGGAATTTTGGCACTTTCTAATATAATTGGCAATGACAATTAATTTTACATTTTGGTCAAATGTTTAAGAGTAATTTTAATCAGTTTACTGTATAATTTCAGTTTATTTCTTCGGTAATAATTTACATACGCGAGCATATAGATCGGTATTTGAAACAATTAAATGCAGAAAAGGAACCTGCAAATAAGGTTCAATCACTTTTACCTTTTCAGAAGACATTTAAGATTAGACAGCTTCTCAGAAGGAAAATCATTGAAAATCATACTTAGATTTAAATTATCATAAATTTGAATGTGATTTTTCAACATCTGAATA
>NC_068992.1:36395412-36402493 GCF_001194135.2 Octopus bimaculoides | reverse complement strand
TGTACTGAGCAAGGTAATATAAATATAAATATATATATATATGTGTGTGTGTGTGTGTGTGTGTGTGTGTGTGTGTGTGTGTGTGTTTATTTTTATATACTCTTTTTCCCTTTTTAAAATGCAGCTCCTTAATAAGGAAACGAAAGCAGTTACACAAAATGCAAAATGTTACGAAGATACGTTCACTACAATTACATAATTTTTTTCAGAAATTTGTCAATCATGATTAGTAGAAAAACAAAGCCTGAATAGCGATCGTTTATTTAAACATATTTGTTTAATTTTCATTAACATTCATACTGAATCTGCATTTCTAGGCACTGCGTGTCGAAATGGGAGGACTGAACAACAAGGATAGTTTTAACTGTTTTCTAGGTGTGTGTGTGTGTGTGTGTATGTGTGTGTGTGCTACTCCAGCAGCAACAGTATTTGAATGTATGAATATGTAGATTTATTCAAGTCAATAATACAAAACTCCTTTTTTTTTATTCGATGTTATGCAAACGAAACAAAAAATATAAAATAAAATATTTTACTATATCAATAGACATGAAATAGATTTAAAGTCAAAACGAGACCATTATTATTAAGAAATTGTTTGTAAATATACTAAAGGATTATATGAATAACGGTTAAGTAATAAATTTTTAGATCATGCGGCAGTAAAAAGAAAATACTAGATGTCGAAGCAAAACATCGCATCATTAAATTAGCCGTTTGTTAATATTGGTTTCAAATCTTGGCAGAAGTCCAACAATTTCAGTTGGGAGAACGGAGTCGATTACATCAACCCCAGTGTTCAACTGGCAATTATTTCATCGACCCCAAAAGGATGAAAGGCAAAGTCGACATCGGCTGAATTCGAACTCAGAACGTAAAATCAGATGAAATATCGCTAAGCATTTTTCCAGTGCGCTAATAATTCTGCCAGTTCGCCATATGCTAATATTGGTTTCAAATTTTGGCACAAGGCCAGCAAGTTCGAGGGAGGGTGTAAGTCAATTACATCGTCCCCAGTGTTTAACTGGTACTTATTTTAATGACCCCCGAAAGGATGAAAGGCAAAGTCGACCTTAGTGGAACTTGAACTCAGAATGTGCAGACGAATGAAATACGCTAAGCATTTTGCTCGGCGTGCTAACGATTCTTCATCTCGCCCTCTTTTCCATATGTTAATATTAAAAATTGGTTCAAGGCCGACTTTGCGTTTCATTCTTTCGAGGTAGTGAGTACCAGTTGAACACTGGGTCGATGCAATCGACTTACCCATACCGACGAAATTGCTGGTCTAGTGCTAAAATTTGATATCAATATTAAAACTTAGTTTATCTGCTAAACTGGTATCATGTCTATGTTAGACATCAATGTACTATATGAATAATATATTGCTTAACCAGTTGATATTTTAAAGAATATTTCATTCACACGTCAAATTTTATCAAACAGAAATAGGATATTTTGTCTAAATCCATTGGGCGTTGGACAACCGGTAGAAAAATCGATATTACGCATTGCTGTTGTAGTTGAGTATCCGGAGACACCTTTCATTGGCATAATCGACTTCATTGAGAATAGCAAAAGTAAATGTATTTGCTAAACTGCATTAAGTGACAACTGTTTCTTTAGTTAGCTCTATAGAGCTGCTATAGTCCTGCTACGGGCAGCGAAAGAAATGAGAAAATAATACTTACTTAGAACATCTTGTAGATGCTGGTCTTCAGCTTAATAATTATTATTCGACATATGAAATAAGAATAAATACTTATAGTATACATTCTAAAACACATTCATTTGATCGAAATTAATATATTGATGTTATAGCAACAAATATTTATTTCTTTAGTTAAATTGTAGGGCAATATAATCACACCCCGGTTTTTAAGAATGCGTTATTGTAGCCGTATGATTTTTCAAAGTATTGCTACCATCGTTTCTGCATCATCAACTGTTGCTGTACTTCAAACAGGGGAACTAAATCACATAAATTTAATAAAAGACAAGTGCAAACTGCCGAATACAAGCAGAATTGTGGCAGAATTTATTTGTTCATTTGTTGGAAATCGAGCTGCAATTTGTTGAGATTTCTTTTCAGACATTCTTTCAAGGTATCATTGAACATGAACATTTTAATTCCAAAGGTATTATTGGATGCATACTTTCTGACAATATTCTTATTGATTGACTTATATGATCAAACTCTAGCAGTTTGTTACAAGTGGAATTCTATCTACTACCGCTGTTGTACTCTATTATGATGAACGGAGCTATGCTAATTCTAGTATAATGCTTTTAGGTGGAAGAAATTATCCGATCAATATACTCGGTATCAGATGACAGAACGCCTTCCAATGCCCTATGGAACCAGTAGTGTAATAAACTAATTTATTGTCAAAAGAATTAAAATATTGCTTCAACGATTATCGCATTTAAATTTCTCTCTCTCCCCCCTTTCTCTCTGTATATATATATATATATATATATATATATATATATGTATGTATGTATGTATATACACATTTATGTATGTATGTATACACACACAAACGCACAAACACACACACATATACGTATACATATATATGTACATATGTATATACGTATGCATATATGTATGTGTGTATATATATATATATATATATATATATATATATATATATGTGTGTGTGTGTGTGTGTGTGTGTGTGTGTGTGTGTGTGTTAAACATTAAAAAAATATTTTGTAATGTTTATAAAGTTCAATTAGCGCTTTCATACGTTCGTAGTAATCATCAAATTTCAAAATATATTTAACTGACAGTTGAGTTCTTGACAACTGTAGTAAAATTACTAACTTCCTTTTTGTACCTCTTAGAAGGCTCCAACAAGCCGAATTTTTGGAATGCGTCTTTGATCATTTAAAAAGACAAAGAAACATACCAATACACGTAACATACAAGAATATCATAGACAAAACAAACATTCCTTTGATCAAAACTTCAATAAACAAAACAATTATTGATTTGATCAAAATATTAGAGAACGAAAAACCGGGAAGAAATCACATTCAAGACCTATACAAAAATTACCTATTAAAAACAGAACAAAAACCATACCAGACCATCAAATAGATCCCAAAAATTCTTTTCACAAGCTGAAAATATAAATAATATGCCCATACCTAGGAACAAGAGAAAAAACATGCCTAACCAAACACCGCAACCAAAATACAAAGCTCACCAGACAAAAAAATTTATTTTTTAGGGTCGGGACAGCAAACATCAGAGAAAGAAAAGTCCAAGAAGAAACAACTGTGAAACAACTGATAGGATAGATCCTAAAATTATAAATCTGTTAGAAAGAAATACAGACAGTGACGAACTCCGGTTATTGATGAAAGGACTAAAATTCACACCTACACCTACAGTCAAACATCAGGAATTGGAGGAAGATATCCAAACTACTTGTAGAGTGTTTTTAATGATAAAAATAATGAGAATGATGAATCCTTGGCGAAAAATAAATCAAAATTTAACCCTCCAAAAGGACGAAATACACATTTAGATCAGTTCATTGATATCCTGTCCAGATTTCCACAGAGGCATAATGTCAGACCAAACGTTTCAAAACTAGAAAAGTCTGCCCTTATACGTCTTAAAAATGACAACACAATTGTCATCAAACAAGTGGATAAAGAGGGTGCCATTGTTATGATGGATACGGAAAATTAGCGGGATCTAGCTAAAGATCATTTGAAGCATACAACGTTCTACCATAAATATCCTCGAATATTGACCACCGCATCATGAAGAAACTCAATTATCTAGTCTCAAAACATTATAACTCCCTCAATTCTAATGAAAAGGAATATATTACCAATTTTGAGTCGAAATCCAGCAATTTCTATGGCTTACTTAAAATACATAAGTCAAAAGGAATACAAAACGCTGTAAAGGAACAAGGTAGTGAATACATAAAACTACTATAACTAAAAGACCTTAAACTAAGACCCATTACAGCTGTCCTACACATCGTTTGAGCAACCTCAATGACATTATCCTAAAACCACTATGTAGTCACATACCCAGTTTCATTCGGGATGACATCGATTTCATGTCACATCTGCCCAAAACAACAGCCCAAAACAACAGAATACAATTCACTGTTAGTTTTGATGCATAGAGATGCATAGAGAAGCGATCCCCAGTAAGTTTACTGTAACCTTCATACTACACGTGGTGAGCCTCATCCTCAAAGACATTCCACTCGACACACACAAAACTCAACATCCTGTACTGTCTAGTCAGGAAAAATTGTACTATAGTAGATGGTCCAAATACCAGGAACATACGACTTATATTAGGTCGTCAAGTATGAAATTTGTAGTAAGGTATATGGTAAAATTTGACAGCTGCTCATTTTGCGCCATTATTATATTGAGATCCATCTTAAAGTGCCTGAAAATTATCGTTGTTGTTTGGTGTTAGCAAGCAAACAATATTGACTCACCTAGTTTAAATCGGTAAAGTGAAAAAGTTGGATAAGTGAGTTCCACAGCAACGTTTGGAAACCTGCATTATGATACTTTCTCGTCACAAAAATGAATCATTTTTGAATCGAATTGTTACGTGATGAGAAATGGATCCAATACAACAACCGTTAACGTTCAGCACAATGGTTGGACAAATACGAGCCACCAAAACACAGTCCAAAACCAAAATTCATCAAAAGAATCTGATGGTGTGTGTTTGGTGGTCTGGTGCAGGTGTGATCCATTGTGATTTCATTAAACCTGGCTCATCAATCACGGCGGAGTATACTGCAGCCAACTGGACCAAATGATGCAGAAACTTAGAAAACATCACCCTAGTTTAGTCAACAGATCCACTCCTATTTCATTGCAAGACAACGCCAGACTACATATCGCAAAAATGACATTGGTGGAACTAAAGTTGGAAGTTCTCCATCATCCACCATCCTCACCTGATCTTGCTCCCACTAGCTACCACTTCTTCCAGAATTTGGATAACTTTTTGATAGGAAAAAAATTTAATTCCGACTATGCTGTAGAACAGGCCTTCCAAGATTCTATTGACTCTAGATTGTCAGGCTTTTAAAGTTTCGGGCTAGACAAGCTACCGCTGAAATGGCAAAAGAGTATTGACAATATGGTTGCATACCTTGACGAATAAAACTATTCCTTGTATTTATAAAACACTAGCAGTAGTACCCGGCTGTGCACGGGTCTTAATAAATTACCATTCAACTGCGGAAAGATATGGTCTTACACTTGAGAAAATTTTTTGAGCCCTACCTCGGCTACCGCGTTCGCGCAATGCTCTTCTGATTTCAATACCTTACTCATCAGCTCAGCGCAGATTAGAACCATACACTTGTGGAATGCTTTTAAGGCCCATTGTGAAGCCAACGGTTTAGAAACACCTTTCCTAAGGGCTCGCTGTCTGGCATCACTCCGAAGGCGATTATCACGGTCTTGTAACGTTTGGAAAGATCGAGCAGCAGCAGTGTCTGCAGCATCCATTGTCCGACGTCTATGGTGCTGTTCCTCATTCTCCTCGGCGCGTGCGGCTGAAGTGCACGCGGTATTAGCAGCTCGGCGACGTTTCCGCTGGGGACTTGTTTCAGTAGTTCTTGCAGCAGCTGTAGATGCAGCGTTAGCAGATCGGCGGCTTCTTCGTTGGTCATTTGTCTCTGAAGCTCGAGCAGCTGCCATTGAAGAAGCATTCGCATTTCGGTGAGTTTTGCGTTGGTCTTCGGTTTCTGCAGCGCAAGCAGTCGCAGTCACAACAGCATTGGCGATTTGACGTCTTCTTCGCTGGCCTTCTTCTCTGAAGCTCGAGCAGCTGCCTTTGAAGCAGCATTCGCAGTTCGGCGAGTTCTGCATTGGTCTGAGATAACGTTGCTTACCAATTCGCGAGGTAAAGACGTTTGCCAAAATTTCCTCTACCTAATTTTGTCAATGAGAGGTGGTACCTTATGAATGTGTTCCAACAGCACGAGGTGAAATGGCAAGGAACAACAGTAGATGTAATAGTAATTTTCTGACTTACCAACTGCAGCTGGATTAAAGGAGGAAGGAATAGGTTTGAGAGGAGAGGTTGCAGTGAAAACGTTGGAGCAGGATTGTGACTGGTGTTAGTGAAAACAAAAGGGGTTTTTAAGTAAGATGCAATAACATAAATAAATCTGAATAATCTGGTGTTACATCAAATGCTGGACCAATAAACACATTAAGTGGTACGCAGCTTCATTGTGCTTCTGTAGATCAGTTTCAGTCTTCCAGTCATTCGCTGAGTACCGCGACACCATGAAACTCTTTGGGCCAAATTGCAAATGTGTACCGAGTTTAGTTGAAATCGGACGACTTTTTTAAAAATTCGATAATTATCGATCGAGTTTTTTGCGAAAACTGAACATTGATCGAAGCAGTTGTTGACTAAAACATGCCTCAGAACATACCTAATGCATATCTTAAATTTCAATTGAGTCGGTCTGCTGGTTCAGCGGTTTGGCTCGGCTTCACCTGAAAGCACTTGTACACGGAAACTGTAAACAGTGCAAAAATATAAATTTTTGAAAGGCAGCTTGGGTATTGATTTCATTCAAGTGGTTACCAAGGTTATTGCCTTAACCGTCTTTTCTCAAGTGTAAGGCCTCATGTTTCTGCAGTTTCGTGGTAATTCATTAAGACCCATGCAATGCTGGTGACTACTGCTAGTGAAATGGATGAAGGAAGTAGTAAGTACTTACCAGTAGCTTGCGCAGTGCAGAGGCTGTTATTGCTTTAGCTATCTCATGCTACACATAGAAATTGCTTTCCTTTATTGCAATGGAAAGCCTCAGTGCCGGATGTTTACTGTTATTGGCAGTGACTATTTTAAGGTCACGTGGTGTCACAATGTGTGTGCACACCATGGTGGAGATTAATTGTTTATGCATCGGAGAAGAAATGGGGTCAGTGTTCTGAAAAAAACACAAATCAGGAGCTACCTCAACAAAGGCATTTTTTCCGAATGTGAGTTTGTCGAATTGTGCTCAAGCAAAGTGCAATTTAATGAAATAAACCATGGCATAAGACTCGTTGG
>NC_068992.1:36393212-36394965 GCF_001194135.2 Octopus bimaculoides | reverse complement strand
ATATATATATATATATATATATATATATATATATATACACACAGATAGTTTCTGTTTTATATATATAGATTAGCAAACTTCTTTTTCTTTTCTACAAATTTCATACTTGACGACCTAACAGAACTCAAAGGATTTCTGCTCAAGCAAAATTTCCCTCTCGTACTTATAGAAAATAGCATACAATGAGCAAAAGAGACACTTATAGAACAACTTAGAGCAACACGAGAAAGATGAACCCATCAACGGAACACAGTACCATTTCTAGTAACACAAAATCCGCATCACCAAAACATTTTTAACATCATCAAAACAAATTTGCCAATTATAAAACAAAGTGAAAAAATTAAAAAAACATAATAACTAATCAAACACTTACCTTAAGCAAAAGGTAACCACATAACCTAATGAAACTATTAACAAAGGCAACATTCAACATGAAAAAGTAACAGGATAAAGCATTCACGATATCCAAGAGTAATGATAACAGATGTGGAACGTGTCAATACATGCATTTTGGTAGATCCAATTACGGGATAGATTTTCGCAATTGCAGATATGAACTGCAAAAGCAGAAATTTGATCTACTGCATTAAATGCCTGAATTGCGAGGAACTATATATTGGCGAGACAGGGAACGCTCACGAGTCCACAGACAACAAATCCAGAACATTACTGTTCACCAAATTCCATTGAGCGAATGTATAGAATCATGCGGTCAGAAAATGTTTCTAATTTTTCCTCTCCACAAACTATATGACACAAGTGAGGTTGGAAGAAAGATAAAAGAAAAACGGTTTATTAAAATGTTCAAACCTGTTCTGAACGGAAATAACAGCAATAATATAACAACCAGTTAATAATGTGGATTAAATAATATCTTTTACATATTCATATAAACGAGTTACAGAAGACTCCCACCAATTGAAATAAAAACGATCGAAACCAAGTTTGCTCACTCATAAAACATGTAACCCGCAAGCTAATTGATTAAAATAAAGGCGGGATCTATGCCAGTAATATCGGTACACCCGGCAAACCGTGACGTTTAACTGCATGCGGTTTGGTCAAAACCGTATTCCAAACATTCGGCTTGTTGGAGCTTTCTAAAAGGTACAAAAATGGAGAAGTCAGTCATTTTATAACAACTGTGTAGAACTCAACAGTCAGTTAAATACATTTTGAAATCTGATGATTACTACGAACGTACGAAAGCGCTAATTGAACTTTATAAATATTACAAAATAATTTTTTTAATGTTTAATACACTTCAACATTTAAAAAAAATAAATATATATATACACACACATACACACAAACGGACACACACACAGAAAATCACACAGACACACACACTCGATTATGCAACCGATCGTCAGTCTAAACAAAGAAAAATAGCTAAGAGATAATATCAAAATAGTGGTGTGGCGGTTTCTTGTCAAATACTTTTTTCCACCTGTAAACAGAAACACTAACATCCGTAGGTTTGTAAGTGCAATAAAGTGCCAGTCACTACAGCAGGAATACAACAGTAGCAACAGCACACATGTTTCCACTCGCGTCATACTGAAAGAAATTGATCACTGAAGTGATTCAATAAGATTGTCACAAATCATGCATCCGGTAAAACATTTTCAATTAAAATGCTCAATCGATTCTTCAAAAGAATGCCAGCAGAAATCTCAGAGGAGCAAGAAATTGAAGCTAACTGTTTCCAGCAAATGAACAATAAACTCTACTACATCACTTTTCTGAT
>NC_068992.1:36392234-36393202 GCF_001194135.2 Octopus bimaculoides | reverse complement strand
GTGTGTGTATGTATGTGTGTGTGTGCGTGTGTGTGTGCGTGTGTGTGTGTGTGAGTGTGTGTGTGTGTGCGTGCTACGTGTATCATGTATATGAGTGTGTAAGTGTGTCGTAACTAGAATTAATCTGTTTAGTATAAAAATCAAATTGATAATAGCTAAAGGCAAAGTATTATTTCAAGTAAACTTCACCTTTATTGAGTGGATCACTTGTGTAGTCAAATTTAATTGTCACATATTTCACATATGGATTGTAGTATTCGTAAATAGTTATAGCAACGAAAATGTATGTGTGTGTGCGCGTGCGACTATGAGTGTGTGCAGATATGTGTATACATACACACTTGGCATATATATACATATCTATATCTATCTATCTATCTATCTATCTATCTATATATATATATATATATATATATATATATATATATATATATATATATATGTATATGCGTATATACATACATTCGTAAATACATATGCATCACAAATACACATACAAACAGACAGACAGTCACACACACACGAACACACACGCACAAACATACCTACATACATACATTCATACATACGTAAATATATACATACGTGCATACAAGTTATTGCCATATAGGCACATGTAGAATAAATAGCACACTTGTGAGCTAAACTATTTATATTATTTATCATTGTATGCTTGTGTGCACGCGTGAGCGCGTGTGAGTGAGTGGGTGTGTATACGTCGTATCTGCATAGGGACATGAAAATAAAAATGTAAGGCCTCAATCGTAATTTAGTAGAGTCAGTTGGAATTTGAAGTAGAAAAATTCAAGATTACGTACTAAACTGAATTGCTTGCTAATTGACTTCAGTTTATGCGAAGACCATTCCTAAAGCAACTTATATGCATGCATGATTTATACACACACGCGCGCGCGCACATATATATTACACATATATATATGTACATACAGACACACGCATATATACAG
>NC_068992.1:36388143-36391883 GCF_001194135.2 Octopus bimaculoides | reverse complement strand
ATTGCTTGCTAATTGACTTCAGTTTATGCGAAGACCATTCCTAAAGCAACTTATATGCATGCATGATTTATACACACACGCGCGCGCGCACATATATATTACACATATATATATGTACATACAGACACACGCATATATACAGGACACAAAGAACCATGAGTACTGCGAAACATTTTGTTCTATGCACAGCAGTGTCTATCAATCCACTGTCCTTTAATATCATTTCTTCCTTACTACTTCTGAGTTCATCAGACCAGCCTCTACCATCTTAAAAGAAGAGCGAAGATCAGAGGGAGAGCGTCTTTGGACTAACTTAGGGACAAACAAGAACAAATGGTTTCACTCTTAATGAGCGGACTTCGCAGCCTTGGTTTGAACTCGTAATCAATGGGCTACACCCAGCCTTCACGCTATCCTTGCATCTCTCTCTCTCTTGTCCCATCACCCTCTCTCTCTCCCCTCTTCATGTTTGAGGCTCTGATGAAGCAGTAACGTGTTACTCAGACACTCAACAGCGAGTCTACTTCATCTTATTGTGGAAACAGCTGTAAACTACTGAAATTCAAAAGATAATCGCTTATTCGTTTGTCATCTCTTTTCTTTATTACACACACATTCATACAAATGTACATAAACGATTACACATGCATATATATATATATATATATATATTCATTTATTTATACACATTTATATACATACATATATATACATATATATGTGGGTATGTGTGTTTGTATACAAACATACATATACATATATATACATATATATATATAGATATATATATATATAGATAGATATACAGATATACGGTAAAAATTAATAATTAATTAATAATTAGTAATTTTACCAAGTAGTTCGGTGTGTTAAAAAACCATTATCGGTAAACTTATATAAACATAATTAAAATTAGGGTTCAGGAAGAATTGCTTCACCACACAATGAAAATTAGAAATAGCAGTCAAAACTACAATTTCTCTACCAAAATACAACTCCCAAACAGCAATACTCGCAACTACAAAGGCAAAAAAGAAAAAATAGCGAATTCACCCAACCTTGATTAGCTGCATACGCGTTTCAGGATTAAAGAGGTGTAAATTGTATTACCCGAACTTACTTCCTTCATCAGTACAGTATTTCAAAATTATAAATCCGAGAATGCTAATAAAGGAATGACCAAACACGGACAATTGTGAAGCTAGTATCTTAAACATTCGACCATGCCTGCGCCTTTTAAAGACATATTCTCTTGAAACATTGATAATATCATTCTTTATCGCTTAGTCCGAGGCAGAGACGCAATGTTGAATAGTAGTTAATACCACCCATGTTCACTTTGTCAATATGCTGATATTTGCAGTAATATGTAAACAGATGAAAAATTCTAGAAGTGATCATGACTTTTTGCTGAGCATTGACATTTTAAGGGTTTGATTCATTATAGATGCGCGCGCACTAGCCTAAATACGGATGCAATTCGAAATAAATCAATCGTTTAGACACAAGGCCTGAAATTTTGGTTGGGGCACTTGTCGATGATTTCGACCACAGCTCTCTTCGACCCTGATAAGACGAAAGATAACGATGACCCTGCAACATTTGAACGCAGAGCTTAAACCCAGAATAAATGCTCCTCAGCATTTTGCCCAGTGCAGTAACCATTCTGCCAGGTCACCGCCTTAAAGTTTATGTTTAAATCAAGCGTTATTTTTGCCTGATATTTTTTTCATAGTTGAAATATTTTCATACTTTAAAAAACTTAATCAATTTTAACTAAGTGAAATTTATGTAACTACAGTAGAATGAGTAAGGTTGTAAAAAAAAAAACACTTCTTAAATCTAAGCGAGTTTATTTGTTATTTTCGACGTGTGGTTTCGAAAAAGCTGGTGTTATAATCCACCAACGGAATGTGTTGTACCATATATATTGTCAACCAAATTATTATTGCACAACTGAACTTACTGACGCCCAACTCTTGGAGTAACCATTTTTACCGATACAGTAATCTCCCAATTCGGATTTTACTATCGAAATTTGTGATAACGGTTTTAGTCGTGTACCTTATATTTTTTAAAGCGGCGAGGTGGCAGAAGCGCCGGGCGAAATGTTTAGCGGTATTTCGTCTCTCTTTACTTTGTGAGTTCAAATTCTGCCGTGGCCGACTTTGCCTTTCATCCTTTCGGAGTTGATAAATTAAGTACCAGATGCGTACTGGAGTCGATCTAATCGACTGGCCCTCTCCCCAAAAATTTCGGGCCTTGTGCCTAGAGTAGAACAGAATATTTTTTTTTTAAATGAAGAGTGAATTTTGATAAATGTATAGTACATTTCGCTGTCTGCGGTCATAGATACAGGAGGTATTGATATAAATTATGATGGATCACTTTAAAAGTGTGTGTGTTCAAATGAAAAAGCAAGAATGTATGAAAAATAAGCGAATTCTGATATACTCCCAAGTTAATAGTTTATTGGATAAAAATAGCTAAAAACCATGAAATGTCAGAAATTCCGGACAGGATTACCAAAATTCCATTCTGGAACTCCTTCGAAATATTTGCAAAGTTGTGCGTTAACTATAAAAAGACATCTTAATTTCAAACTCCTCTTAATAACTTACATATAATGAATTGCATTTTGCTATTTCCCTCGAGATATGTACATACAAATTAAAAAGTTTGAACGGAGTAAAATCAAGGAAAGAAATTTATTTTGGGATTTCCGGAATTTTCTTTGCCATTTTAAGAAAAGCTAAAAACTAAAAATTCCATTTCTGCGTTAATTAGATCAACATCTGCAGATAAAACAATTTACTTCCGTAAATGAATAACACGAATTCGTAATTCAATTTTGTTTGCCTCAGTGGCATACAATGAAATAGTTAATAGTGATTTCTAATTTCTAAAATAAGCAGAAAACCACAGATATGTGGTGTGTAGTGGGAGGGGCATAGTCGATTACTTCAATCTCGTTACTTGACTAGAGAATGAAAAGCCTGGCTGAATTTGATCAAAGAATATAAAATAATTCTAAGTATTTTTGTGTGGGGAAGAGTGTTTACGAATTATGTCAAGATTTCTAACATATAGCAGAAGATAACGCATTTTAGGAGAGGGTACAGTCTATTACATCGACCCTAGAACTTGAAACTTAAGTGATACATTATTTAATTGAATGAAAGAAAATGCTCATGTTGATTGGATTAGAAAACATGACGTAAAGCGAGGAGACTAAATATCACAAGACACTTTGACTAATAATTTAGTAATTCTGCTTATCCACAGTGCTAAGAAGAAAGTTGACAAATCGGTACAAAGCAAAGGATCATAGTCCAAATAACAATCACGGTCAACGTTCTGCGCTCACAATCCAAATCCTATGGGTCTCATTGTTCCGGTGGTACAATAAAAACAATAGCAACAAAAATAAATTTTTCAAATTTTGGCACAGGGCCAGCAATTTAGAGAGGATGGCGCAAGTCAATCACATCGACTCCAGTACTTGACGGGTACTTATCATATCGACCTGAAAAAATGAAAGGCAAGTCAACGTAGGCGGCATCTGAACTCAGAACCTAAAGAGCCGGAAGGAATACTGCACAGCATTTAAATCGACGCACAAACATTTCTGCCAGTTCACCACTTTAATAACAATCATAATAAATCTTTCTACTGTGGGCACAAGGCTTAAAATCATGGGGGAGGGGAATAATCGATCACATCGACCCCAATGCTTAACT
>NC_068992.1:36376898-36387441 GCF_001194135.2 Octopus bimaculoides | reverse complement strand
ATAGTAGGTGCCTTAGGTATAATAAAAAAATATTCAGACAAATACATAACAAAGACACCAGGACTTACAAATATATATAACATACAGAAAATTGCACTACTGGGTACTGCACACATTCTACGCAAAACACTTTCAATACAGTAAACATAAGAGCACCACAGCAAACCACAGCACATACCCAAGGCGCACAGAGCTGCGCTCGGTAGTGAAGTGAAAGCACGTTATAAAAATAAAACTACTGAATAATAATAATAATAATAATAATAATAATAATAATAATAATAATAATAATAATAATAATAGCCTTGACAACGGCTGGACGTGTACTTCGCTGCTCTGACCAGTCAGCAGTCGAAGACACAGAAACACTAATATGACCCAGTAGAACAACTGAAAAATAACTCTCAAAGACTGGAGTATCTACAATTTCCTGTGAGTATTTTAAATTTCCTTCAAAATAAGATAAGAAACTTTCATATCTACAGTTACCGAACACACAAACGATCAGCTTTAAAAACTTTTATATCTACAACTTCTGTGAATACCTATCCTTTCCTTTTTCCCTCAGTAAACATCCTTTTTTATTCTAAGAACACTACAGTTTTCTCAGTTTGGACATACAAAAGTTCATCTTCAGTGAATCTTAAAACTTTAATATCTTCAATTTTATCTGAAAATTTTACTCTCCTTTTCTTTTCTTTCCTTTCTCCCTGAGTATTCGAAAATATAAACATCCTTTTTATTGCAAAAACACGACAGTCTTTTCTGATCGGATATACAAACGAACATCTCTAGAAAATTTAAAACCTTTAGTATCTACAGTTTTCTGTGAAAGTTTCATCTTTCTTTTCTCCCTGACTATCCGAATATGTAAACATATCTTTTATTGCAACAACGCATTTAAATGCACGGAGAAAAAATATAAAAGAATAATAATAAATTAAAAATAGAACAAAGTGAACTGGTTCATCTCAAGACCAAGGTCAGCGCTCTCATTAAGCCCTATTCGTAGTAAACATATTTGACCTCTGCTGACCCCCAAGGGTGTGAGGCCTCGTTTGTCTCCTTATCGCACAGGAATGCCCACTGCGGATCTCCTTACCATCAGCCGAATGTATTTACAGACCTGTAGAATTTGGTTTTGTTCCCCAAGCTGCTTCTCTTTCTTCTACTCTCAAGACGGTTACAAAACCAGTGCTTGTGGGAGCACTTGAAATGACCAATAAAGGAAGTAAAATTTAGTTGAGAATGACCCCTGGATCACCATTCATGCAGGGAGCGCAAAAGATAATATTAAGTGCTAACTGCAAACGTAAACAGACTGTGTATGGAAAGAAAGATTGGTGGCAGAGGACTGATTAGCATAGACCATTGTATAAGGAGTGAAAGGAGAACGTTTGCCGAGTATTTGATAAATAGTAACGAAGATCTGCTGCAATATACCAGGACCCATATTATTATTGATAATTTTAAATGCTATAGGTAGAGCGATGGTGGTAATGATAATCACTGTGGTTACAGAGGTGACACAATGCAAGCACGTTATATTATATGTGTGTGTACATACATGTGCATGTGTATATACAAATAAAGAGAGGAAAAGAGAGATGGGATCTCAGTAATAAGTCTCGTGGGAACCCCACGAACGAAACATGAAATCATGATACAACACAAGGAGAGAATTAACGGCGAGAATGAAGCTATAGCCGATCATGGTGAAGGTTTCCCGCCCTGCACGTCCGAAACCGCCTGCATCAGGGGCAGTGATCTGGCCTAGGACCGTCGTTGTCACAACAGATCACATACATGGTGTGCGCAAAAGCAGACATAAGTAGACGAAGGAAGAGTACGATACACTTATCGAATGTCATGAAAGAGCAAAGCTGGAAAGAAGTCATGGGGTAGTCCGACGTACATTGAAATTTCGGATGGAAAATGACATGTGTCCAATGTCGGAAAATAAACTAATAAACCATGTGATAGTGATTAGGAGGAAGGGTTACTTAACTGGAGTAGAAATATTTCGGATTAGTGAGAGTCTGAGAGACCCTGCGGATGGGCTACAAAGGATGGTCGGAGTTGAAAACAGAGAGGTAGGAGTTGAAAGCAGGGAGAAGAGTAGACAGGATGAACAGGGGAATGGTGATGGAGTTGTAGCTCGTAGAGGAACAAGAACGTTATACAGTGAACCCTGATACTGTGGTGGGTGGACATGCAGGGGAAATGAACCAACTAGATAGTGAATTACTTGAAATTCAAAGACGACTCACCGACTTGATGAATCCAGGAGAAAAAATCCCCATGAATATGAAAAGGGTAGATAAGAGTATGATAAATAAAGTAACACAAAATATAAATACTGTCATACCATACATCCAGACGGAGAACGTAACACAAACAAGGAACCTTCTCCGGACTATTGCACTACTTGCTGAGGAGAAATTACAACTTGAGAAAAGAAATAATGGTGGAGTAAAAGAACCATGGTGGAAACGACGCATTGATAGGGACATAATGCGGGCAAGGCAAGATCTAGGAAAAACTGAGCAATGGTTAAGAGGAAACTGGAAAAAGGGGAAAAACACCGACCTAGAAAAATTAGGGAAGAAATACAAAATACGGAATAACGGGTTTGATACAGTAATAGCGCAGTTAAAACAGAGGATCATGGCAAAAAGTCAGATCAGAAGATTTGTGAACAGAAATAAGCAGTTCAAGAACAGATTGCTCAAAAATAACCCGAAGCAATTCTTCCGAACGTTAGAAAGAGACAATGAGGTAAACGTTGCTCCTGATGCAAATCAAGCCAAGGAATTCTGAAGCAGATTATGGTGAAACAATGTGGTGCATAAAAGGGATGCAATGTGGATAAGAACTATCAAGACAGAATTACAAGGCGGAAAACAACAAATGAATATTGTCATAAGCACGAGTGACGTGAGAGAACAAGTGGGTAAAGTGCCTAAATGGAAAGGCCCCGGACCAGATGGGATTCATGGCTTCTGGGTGAAGAGATGCCACGCGGTGCATGAAAGACTAGCCCAAATGAATGTTTCCAAAAAGGTGAATATTGTGGGAAACTACCGTCCCATAACATGCCTAAACATAATCTGGAAGATACTCACTGGAATATGTGCAGCAAAGACACACTTACCTGGCACAGGAAGAAATACTACCAAGGGAACAAAAAGGATGTAGGAAGAGTTCTCAGGGTACCAAGGATCACCTGGTCATCAATAAAACAGTTTTGAGGCATTGTAGAAAACATCATACAAACATGTCTATAACTTGGATTGACTTTAAGAAGGCATGTGATATGATGTCTCATTCTTGGATCGTTGAATGCCTGCAGATGTTTGGTGTTGCTGACAACATCACAAATTTTCTGATGCATAGCATGAAAGATTCGGAAACCAAATAATACTCAAGTAATGTATTCTTTGGAGAAATTAATATTAAAAGGGGAATCTTCCAACGTGATTCGTTTTCTCCGTTACTTTTTGTAATTGCACTAATACCCATAACAATGACACTTAGGAAAGTTAAGATGGGTTACGGATATGGGGAGGAAGGCCCATCACTGAACCATCTTCTGTTTATGGATGACCTGAAATTGGGAAATCTGAAAAACAGATACGTTTCTTAGCCAAAATAGTCCAAAAGTGTGGTAGGGACATCGGTATGGAATTTGGGATCTTCAGTTGTTCAGTACTTAATATGTAAAGAGGGAAGAAAGCAGCCTGGAGAGGATTGCAGTTACCATCATGAGAGACCACAGGTGAATCCGACGGTAGTGGGTATAGATAATTAGAGATTTTGGCGCTGGATGACATTCTAAACAGAGAAATGAAAGTCAGGGTCAGCGAGGTGTATCAAAAAAGGGTGAAGATGGTGTTGAAATCCAACCTGAATGCCAAAAATTTGATTACCGCAATGAATATCTGGGCTGTTGCGGTGGTCAGGTATAGTGCGTCCATCCTCAAATGGGCTAAGGAGGAAATACCAACAATGGATAGAAGGACGAGAAAGTTGATGACGCTGCATGGGGTGCTACACCCTAAAGCAAACGTAAACAGACTGTATATGAAAAGAAGGAATAGTGGCAGAGAACTAATTAGTATAGCCCATTGTATAAGGAGCGAAAGGAGAACGCTTGCCGAGTATTTGATAAATAGTGTGAGACCTGCTGCAATATGCCCCGAAAGACATAGATGTAAATACAGATGAAATGATGGGCAAGGCAGAGTTTAACCAAAGAGCTAAGGAGAAGAGAAAAAAAGACCTTCTTGAAATGAGAAAGCATAGACTGTTTGAAGGGAATACATAAAACGTTAAGGATAATACAGCATAGTGGGCATGGCTTGAGCGAGGTGATTTAAAGAGTACCACTGAAAGCCTGATCATTGCTGCACAGACACCCAGAAATGCAGACTCTGTGTGAAGAGTGTGAAAAATGTGACCCACTTGGTGAGTGCACAAAAAGAATACAAAAAGAATACAAACGCCGCCACGATAAAGTGTATGTGTATCTTCATTGACTCTAATGCCGTAAATACCAATATGAAGTAACAGAGAACTGGTATGAGCACGTACCAAGTTAAGTTATGCAGGAGGATGGAAAAGTAACGATACTCTGGCACTATGATTTTCAGACGGATCGTGTAATCGAACACCGTCGGCTGGATATTGTCATATTGAATAAGAAAGACAAATGCTATCAGATCATTGATGTAGCCATACCAAATGACATGAATGTTGTGAGTAAAGAGGTTGAAAAAATCACCAAGTACTCCGAATTGAAAGTGGAAATGGCAAAATTGTATGGAATGCGAGAGAGTAATGTAAAAGTGATGCTAGTAGTGATCCGAGCGTTAGACTGAATCCCATTGAAGCTTCAAGACTTTTTAAGGCAACTGGAAATCCCATGCAAGATTGATGTCTTGCAAAAAGCAGCCTTATTGGGCACAGTGCACATCTTAAGGAAAGTATTATCTGTCTGAGGTCTTTGTTGTGACTTGACAGATGACTAAAGACTCCGATGCATTTTTACTTACACTGTGTAAGGAATAATAATTTTTTTTTCTTTATTGGCCACCAGGGCCCAACACAAAACATATAGGACGATACACAGACGCGAGACAGTCAGGTTAAACGTGTAAACAGACATCAAACACAACGATTAACAAAGAGATTAAATCAACAATAGGCTTCCCAAATAGGGGGAAATTCCACTGAAAGGTGACCAAAGAGACCTCACGCACTTTAGACCCTCTTAACACAAATGGCTCCGCAGGAAGGCACCCTTTCTTCTTTCCTTCTGGTCTACAGGCGCACACTTAGAATAGACTCGTTCACATGGGACTTTCTTGCCACATTTACCCACCTTTCCACGAACTTACTGGGTGATAGTACCTCCCTCTCCAGCCTCAATATCCTTTTCAGGTGGAACCTGAAAAAGTTAATGAGGTCTTGGCCAAAGAGAATAGTACCCGTATTCAACCGTCTTAATCACGTCCGTCACACAACCTCTTTTGCCATAGCCACCAGACAAAGAAAAATTGTCCTCCCTTCCCGGCCAAAGGAAGGAGGCAGGGCGATCTTCACAATGGACTCGGACGATATCCGGATCCGTCCTACACGTGACAATAACTGTTCGACAAAGCTCCACAAGTCAGCAATGCGCGGGAATTGTACGAGAGCATGCAAAATGGTTCATCGCTCCGCGTGCATCTCGGACAAGCCCGACTGACTGCACACCCATGCCTGCAGAGCTTGTTTCCAACCAGCAGAGCCTCCCCGTTAGCACTGCCAGGCCAGAGATTTCTTGAAGTTATCCATAGTTCTCGGCCCGAAATCCCTCCAGAAGAGACCAGCCAGTTGATGCTCCTCGACGCCCAGGACCTCTCCGAGTAGGTCGTCGCTCTTGCCCTCCACTAATCCCCTATAGAACTCCAAGGTGGAACTGCTACCGACCGCATTGCCCGACTGGCCGAGGGTTGTGAGCGCTTGGAGACATTCTGGGTACCAAGCGCCCTGCCTCCGTCTGCGTCTGATCCAGGCGGTCAGCTCCGCCAGGGAAATGAACTACAGAGAAGCGCGTTCAACAAATGGTGACTACACCTGCTCGTTAAGGTATCGTTAGAGATGCCGCAGCCTCAACGCATGTCTGTGCACCTTCAGCCATGGAATTCCAGTCCTCCACGCAACGGGTACTGACAAGCGGTACCTCTTCCCTTCCACAGGGAGCGGAAGAGCAAACACACCAGCCCGTTCAGACACGAAACGGGACACGGGACGACAATCAGGAGGTAGTATATGACGGATGCGATGTATACATTCGCCAACTCCACCAGACCTTTGAGTGACAGCTTCCTCTTGGACCATTTCTGGGTGTGATTGGCCACCATGTCTGTCACCTCGCCCCAGTTCTTGTCCACTTGGAGATCCGGACTGAACCAGACCCTGAGCAACTTGAGAGGCTCTTCCTTCCAGCGCCCCACAATGCTGTCGGTTGGCTTGGGCCTGCCTCTCTATGCAGACCCACTGACTTCTCTTCGTTGATCATTGCTCCTGTCACCGCTTCATATTGCCTTAGCATAGTGCCGCCATCTCAATTTCTGAGATGTCCGACACTATCACGATGACGTCACCCGCATACGCCGACACGAACCTTTCCACATTCCCGCTCCCGCGGGGTGCCCCTCTAAACCTCCAACTTTCGCAGAAATGGCTCGAGTGCCAGTTCGAGGAGAAGGGGTGAGAGTGGGCATCTTTGATGGGCCGAACTTGCGATACTAAACGATTCCGAGACGTGGTCATTTACTTTGACCACCAAACAGATGTCGCTGTACATTGCAGCGATCCAGCCTCTGAAAACGGGTCAGAAACCAGCCACCTTGAGGACATCTTCCAAGTACAGATGGTCGACCATATCAAAAGTTTTCGATTGATCCAAATGGATCAGGGCCCCATCCATGCCAGGTTTTTTTACCAACCCTCTCTATGATGCATCGCGTGAGGTGGAGGTTGTTGTGTATAGTTCTGCTGGGGGTAGTACAAGTCTGCGCATCACACACCAGTCTGTCAATGACAAGCGCCAACCTCTTTGCTAACACCTTGGCCAAAATTTTGTTATCTGTATGTAGCAGAGTGACCGGCCTCAAGTTATCGACAATGTCCCCCTTGTTCGGACCCTTTCTCAGTAACGACACCACACCTCGGCTCACAGATCCGGTATTCTCCCGTTCTACTCCCAGTTGCGGTAGACGCCTACCATAAGCACACCAAACAAGTCTGGTATATGTATATAAAGCCCGAAGGGTAGACCATCCAACCCCGGAGATCTCTCCCTCGTGCAACTAGCCAACGTGTCACGTATATCTTCAGCTGTAATCGGCATTTTGCAATACTCTACGCCCCCGGCCGAAAGCCACGACATAGTATCAATGTAGGAGGTGATGTTCACCTCCGCCTCCGGGCTACCGCGCGCCCCGTACAGTTCAGCAAAGTGACGCTGAAATTCCGCACACATCTGCTTCGACTCGTGTAGCATGTACCCGTCCTGACACCTCAAAGACCGAATTATAATTTTATCAAAAAGTTGCACCACAGCCACCCGGGCCCGTCGAACGGCTTCCGTTCCATCCTGCTTTAGAGCACTCGCCCTAGCTCTGACAATGCAACCTTCATGTTTGGTGTTGAAAAATTGGTTCAGAAGCAATCTTGTTGCCAGCATGTTGGTCATTATGCATCTACTGAGTGCTTCCTCTAATTTCCTAACTCGGTCTCCCTCTACTCTAGTCTTCTCTGTCGCTAGTTCTCTGCTAAATTCTACAGCTTCTACTCTAATCGCCCTTTTTAGGGTCCCTCACCATCGGTTGTTGACGACTGCACCCATCAACATTCGATGGACTAACTTGCTAAGCCGGTCTCTGAAAGCTTGAGGCGCCGGAAAGGACGCTTTCAGCTTCCAGTATCCGGGTCCCTGCCTATGGAGCCTATCTAGGTCAACCGTACAGACCACAAATTTGTGGTCTGTGTAGTTGACGAATTCAAATTGTGGACACCCTATGCTATTCCTATCTGCTGGCCTACAAAATACCCTATCTAGATCAGATCTAGATAACCGGACACTGTTTGCCTGTGTCAGAACTGGAGTGTTCAGGGAATCCAGTCTGAACGTGTCCGCCAACTGGAAATGAATGAGCAGGTTTACAAGGCTTGTGCACCCCCTTTCCTGTCTGCTACCCCACCCAATCCACACATACATCCAAAATGGCGTTCCAGTCGCCCACTAACACTAAAGAGCGAGACGTTCCTAGAAAGGCCTCCAGGCATCTGAAGAACTCCGGCTGCCCCGCTCCTCTCAGTGTGTACACTGCAACCAGTTTAAAAGCACTGCCTTCGTTATTGTTCACGTCCAAGAACCACCGACTTACCTTCCTGGTCCAAGAAGACCGACCGACCGTATCTCGAGATCCAGGCCTTTTTTGAGCAGCATTGCTACTCCCCATTTCCGGTTAACTAAGAGATGCGAAAATACCAAAGTCATCGAAAATGAGAGCCAAGACCATGTGTCCGTGATCCTGGTCTCACTGACGGCTATTACATGCAAACTTAACCACCTGAGTTCGTTGTGCACGCATCCTTGCTTCCCCGACGACCCCAGGCCACGTACATTTATACACCCTACTTTAAGAACTGTCATGCTGGTCAGGAAGTAAGGAAAGGAAAAAGGAGTGTCACTTACCCTCCTGGTGCTGTCTGTGGTCAAGTGATTCTCCCACCCTGTCTGTTTTGTTGGGTCCCTCTGGGAATCCCCTTAATAGCCATCTGCTGGCTGTTACACTGGGAGATCCAATGTCATACGGGAAGCTCCGTTTAATGCTCACATAAGTCTCTAATGCCATACGCATCATTATTAAGCTCTCAGGTACGCTAAAAGTGTTTCAATGTTCTCGTTTTGTGTTATGAGGGCCATCAGCTTTTTATTAGCCCTCCTCACTAGCACAAATTTCTGTTGCTGTGCGGATGGTTGTTGTTTTGGTAACATTTTTCTTAGATTCTGTTGGTCTGTCTTAGATTCTGTGGTGGGTGTTTATGATGGTATTGGTGTTTATGGTGTTTGTAGTATTGGTGTTGTCATCAGTGTGTCTGTGTTTGCCGTTTCTTGAATTTCTCCCTTTTTTTGTGTCTCTTTCTTGTTTTTTTTTGTTGTTTTTTTTCTTTCCTTTTGGGCTTCCCCTCCTCATTACTTGGATGCGTGGAGGAGTCCGTGTCTTGTATGTTTTCTTCTAGTGTTGTTTGCTCTGGTTCTCTTGTAGTAGTTGGTGCTGTTATTGCTGTTGTTGATGTTGTTGTTGCTCCTGCTACAGTAGCTTCCGCCACCGCGGCTGGTGCCACTCCCACTGCCACCTTTACTGTAACACCTGCCTGTTTTGCCTCCTTGGGTTCAATTTCTGTTTCTATTCCCCTGCCTTTCTGTTGTTATTGTTGTTGTTCTTGTTGTTTCCGTCGACTCATGGGTTATGGTGCTTTCGTTTGGACATTTCTTTCTGCCCTTCTGTTTTGGTTTTGTGGGTAGTGAAACAATAAGTAGGCCGTTGAACCACAATCGTGGCACCTTGGCCTTCTGCCTTCCACGTTCACCCTTATTTCTACTCCATTCAAGAGGAAAATCAGGTCTGGGACTTTTTCTAACTAGTCTGGCTTCACGTGGAGAAGAACCTCCAAGGTAGTTCCAACCCAATTTTCCCTCCTCGATATTTTAACATCCAAGAAATATTTCGCGCCGTATGTGCAAATACAGGCGAGTATCCACCATAAATCCAGTCACGGTGGGAAAAGGGTGATTTTCTCGGTGCGAGGCGTGGTCATCGAGTTCTGTATCATATGCTCCTCGGTCTCAAAAAGGACCTCTACTCCACCGTACTGCCTCGCTCTTGCAATGCGGTGACTATCCTGCCATGTGTCTTTCAGCCTTTTTCCACTTGGTCGCGTTTAGCATTTTCGAGTTTCCTTGTCTTTGTGTTCACGTACCTGTATACAACGGTCCGTTCGGCTATTGCTTCTAGCACGTCGCTTGGAGGCGTCAATTTTGCCCTCCTTCCATTCAGTTTCATATATTTTGCTGCCTTGTTTAGTTTTTCTATTTTTTTTCTCCAACTAGATGTTAACTAATTCCTTAGCTGCCATGATATTTGCAAAAGTTTCTTTCCTACCGCTAACTCCATTTTTGTTAGATTCTTCGCCGCAGTTGTTTTCAATATTGTTTTGCGTGCTACTACAATTTCCATATAGTGAGGGAGATTTTACTCCTTCCCTACTCTCGCTTTCTTTCTGCTCTTCCTCTCCTTTCTTCTTTTCTTGACACTTCTTCGATCTTTTCTTCCTGCTGTCTACTGCCAATCATGGTGGAGAGGACGTGCAAACCGCCGTACTACCTTCTTTCCTCACTCCCGCTTTTCGCTACCATCTTCAATGTTTACTTTCATCGAAGTAAATTTTCAAAGAAATTTAAAAACAAAATGGTTTGTATCACCTC
>NC_068992.1:36371149-36375917 GCF_001194135.2 Octopus bimaculoides | reverse complement strand
GAGATAACTCGAATGTGGAATCTAAAAACAGAAACAATTCCTATCATAGTAGGTGCCTTAGGTATAATAAAAAAATATTCAGACAAATACATAACAAAAACACCAGGACTTACAAATATATATAACATACAGAAAATTGCACTACTGGGTACTGCACACATTCTACGCAAAACACTTTCAATACAGTAAACATAAGAGCACCACAGCAAACCACAGCACATACCCAAGGCGCACAGAGCTGCGCTCGGTAGTGAAGTGAAAGCACTTTATAAAAATAAAACTACTGAATAATAATAATAATAATAATAATAATAATAATCCTTTCTGCTATAGGTACAAGACCTTAAATTTTAGGGGAGCTGACTAGTCGATCACTGATACTTAATGTATCGACCCTGAGAGGATGAAAGGTAAAGTCCACTTCGGTGGAATTTGAACTTAGAACGTAGCAACAGATGAAATACCGCTAAGCATTTTGGCCGGTGTGCTAACGATTCTGTCAGCTCGCAGTGAGCTCGATACTCCGCAGCCAACAGACACCAGCTTAAATAGGCCCACTCGCTCGGTCCAACTTCACAACATTCACTCATCTGGCAGCAAATCAACGGGGAAACAGCATATTCTTCTCAAATCACTTTCCTTTCCAAATAGAATTTTAAACGCCAGTGAAGGCTTGACCAAAGAGAAAAGTGCCTCTTTTCAGTCCTTTCAGTCTCGTCCACCGTACAATCTCTTTCGACATAATCACTTGACAATGGAAAACTGCCTGCCCTTCTTTCCCAAGGGAAGTTGGTGGGTCGATCTTCCAGATTGTGTTGGCCGATAGCTAGATCCCTCCAGCATGCGACAGCAGCTGTTCGACATGACTCCGCAGGTCAGAATGCACGAGTTTTGTATAAGTGCGTACAGGAAGGTTTCGTCGCTCACCGTAAATCTCGGGCAGGCGCAGCTGATGGCAGTATCCTGCTTGTAGAGTTTACCTTGAACTGGCAAAATGCCTGGTAGCACTTCTAGGCCAAGGATTTCTGAAAATTATCCATGGGTCCTGAACTGAAAATCCTCCAGAAAAGACTAGTTAGTTGATTTTTTCATCGACGCCTAAAGTTTTCCACAAAGAAGTCATCGCTCTTATTCGTCAGCAATTCCTTAAAGAACCACATGGTGTAATATCCACCGATCGCAGTGCATAATTGGTAGAAGCCTGTGAATGCCTGACGGTCTACCTTAGTTTATGCATGATCTGTCCTGCAGCCCAGTTAAAGAGACAAGCTGCGCCTAACAAACATCATTAGCAGCAGCAGCAGCAGCAGCAGCAGCAGCAGCAGCAGCAGCAGTAGTAGTAGTAGTAGTAGTAGTAGTAGTAGTAGTAGTAGTAGTAGTAGTATAAAAGTATATGCTCCGACAATTTGAAGACCGTGATTTCAACCTAATTCAATAATTTTCTTATGTCTGAAATGAAACACCTTGTGATATGGATTGGGCAACAGCTTTCCGAGGAAAATTGCAGAATGCCTGTAATTATGTATTATATAAGACAACATTTACATCTTCGGTCAAAACTTTTAGTCATAATATATAAGGGAATATACGGATGCCGATATTTTGTAGTCGGCTATTATTTCAAACAAAAATTGACGAAATGGAGTCTTACAAAGCTAAAGGATCGAGCTACTAAAATGATGAAGAAATGAACATGACAGGTATTTAGGCAAGATCTGCTTATGTAAACAAAACAGATTAACAATATTGGAATTCTTCTAACAATGATAACAGTTCTTTGGCTTTTGCTAAAGAAATAGAAAATCGACACCCAAATCCATTTATGAACAATTACTAAAACTTACGAAGAAATCCATCTGATAAACGATCTTACCAAGATCTACTACATGTCAAAATATATTTTACCTTCTTAGACAGGAATGCTTATGAAAACTATTCCCATTGCTTAAACTACAAAATAGATTGGTGCTTTGGAATATTATACCTTGGAAATTGGTTGCTATTAGTGAAGTATCAGTATTTCTAGGACTGAGTTCAGTAGATTGTAAATGAAGATGGGAACAGACTTGATCACTCTATGTTTACGTGTTTGAAGGTAAATTTGAAAATGATATTTTTTACAAATATTTCCTATAGTCAAGAGGATAATATATCAGCTCTCTTTAGATCTCTCTCTCTCTCTCTCTCTCTCTCTCTCTCTCTGGTTCTCTTTCTCTTTCTCCCTATTCTCTCTCTCTCTCTCTCTCTCTCTCTCTCTCTCTCTCTTTCTCTCTCTAATTTTCTGCATCAGTCACTTTCTATCTACCACACTCCTGTCCATTATATACAATTTGGTCAAGGGATGAACGTTCCAATTTACAAAAACACAATGAAATTCCTACAAGGGATTTTGATTGACAAATCACTATCTTTTTAGTTTAGCAGCATAAACAATAAAGATGAGTATATGTATTTTTTACACACTCCTGTACGTCATCAACGGCTATGGAATTTTGTCTCGGTGAAAAATTCCTCTTTAGACTTTGTGTGAAAAACTCATCAGGCCGAGCTCAAAGTAACCCTAGCAGACTACCAACACGGATTTAAGGCATGATTTCACCTCTTCAGTGATAGATACCACCTCAGTCATTTACAACTAAGCGGGATTTTTTGTTTTTCTGTTCAGAAGACAGCAAATTCTTTGCTGCTGTCTGTTGAAGCTTGCCTAACTGTAATTAATTTATAGCACAAACACACAAAGCAGTGACGGTCAAAACAAAGATATGTACACTTTTTTTAACACGATTCCTCACTCTAGAATGTGAAAGGCATTCGCTGCAGCATTTTCTCTCAGAAAAAAAAATTATATTGATTTAGTGTGTAGGAAAATCATCAAGCCGAGCTCATAGAGGACAATATTGCGTCCATCCGGTCTCTTCATTTGTGTGTCTATTTGTCTTTTTCCGCTTCACCTCTCTGTTTCCCCTCCTCTCCCTCTCTCCGTCTGCCTTTCTGTCTCTGTGTGTCTATCTGTCTGTCTGTGTGTCTATCTGTCTGTCTGTCTGTCTCTCTCTCTCTTTCTCTCTCTCACACACTCTCACTCTCTCTCTCCCTCTCTCTTTCCCTCACTTTCTGCGTGTGTGTATACATGTTCAATTAATTTAAATTTAAGTTTCATTCTTTCATAACTTCGTTTCCTGCCGCTATATCTAGGATACACATATACAAATACGTACACACACACGCACACACACACACTCACACCCATATGAATAAAATATAAGTAAATGGCTCTTCATTGGCCTCGTCAACTAGTATTCCTTTGTTCGATAAACTGAATAACCTTCACATTGTATTAACGGGAAGGCGTTTTAGCATTCCAAGAACACGTATTCACTGAACGTAATCCTCATGTAGAGAATTATCTTGCTTTGTATGTGGCAAGAGGAGACCCTTGAATTACTGGTATAATCCATCCAGTGGGCTTTAACACAGTTTCTGTCTATCTAGTCCATTGACAAAGCTTGGACCAACTCTAATCCGGTGCCTGATAATTACAAAGCGAATTTCATAACTATTCGGTGATGTTACGTACATACATACATACATACATACATACATACATACATATATAACAAATATGTTTCACCTCTTTAAAGTTTCTGTGATGCGTTCATCCTCACACACGAGCTAAATGCCTCAAACCAGACTAAATTAACTTCATGAAATATGAATTAATTGGAGATCATGCTTCAAATACTTCATAACTACATATATCGAAATACATACCTGCACCACGTCCCCTAGAGTCATGAACAACATACAACTAACACCTTCAAAATTAATATGTATTGCTAAACTATCTCTGATATATAAGGATGATCCCACACCTATAATATCGCCATGGAAGTATCACAAATATGAAGATTCTTCTTCAGAGGATAGAAAACTTTCATACCCGATATGTTACTAATCCCCAACAAATATTAAATTTGACCTGCACTAATGATTTGTTTATAGTGACCAAATGTATGTACATTAGCTCACTCACGCCATGAAATGGGTATTGCCTGAACAAATGCACAGTATACCACACGCCAAGTGTCGACGTGATCGTGGAGCAACGTGAGATGAAGTGTTTTTTGCTCAAGAATACAACCCACCACCCGGTCCAGGAATTGAAACCGCGATTTCGTGATCGTGAATGCAGCATTCTAATCACCTGATCACTAGGCCATGCGTCCTCTCACTCACTTCCTCTCTCTTTCTCTCTCTCTCTCTCTCTCTCTCTCTCTCTCTCTCTCTCTCTCTCTCTCTCTCTCTCTCTCTCTCTCTCTCTCTCACACACACACACACACACACACACACACACATGTATGTATGTATGTATGTATGTAAAGGTACAAGTAAAAATTGCAGAGAATACGTTGAGTTGAAAGTGGTTGCAAAAAGAACGTTGTTGCATTGGTACACATAGCCATGACTGTCTATAAAAAGCTAAAAGAAAATTACCGTGTGAAAAATTCCATGGAAAACAAAGCATGGTGTCGTATTCTATGTGTAAAGCAATCGATGTATTAATATAGACAAATTTCCACGAATCGGTTGATATAATTCTTCATTCATCAATCGCTTTTTACCTACTTACATACTAACCCGCCTACTGCATGCAACCAACCGGCCAACTGACCAACCTACCTACCTACATACCTACCTACCTACCTACCTACCTACTTAGTCTCTCTCTCTCTCTCTCTCTCTCTCTCTCTCTCTCTCTCTCTCTCTCTCT
>NC_068992.1:36369295-36370134 GCF_001194135.2 Octopus bimaculoides | reverse complement strand
ATATATATATATATATATATACTTTCGGTGCAAATGGTTTTGCTATACAACGCCGTATTTTACAATCATGTAAATAATAATAATAATAATAATAATAGTGGTAATTTTTTTTTTATATAAACTTCAACTTTATGGCGTTCACCGTGCAATGACTAAGAAAATAGTCTAATAATGAGGCATATAAGCACTCGACAGAAAAAACAAGACTTTCTTATCCGTGTGTGAAGGTAACACACAGAGTCATGTTAACAAAGGTATGTGGATTCGCGTCCCACGCGCATGAGAAAGCATTCTTTTTTCTGTCGAGGGCTTATATACTCCGTTAGTACACTATTTTCGTTAGTCATTGCACGGTGAACGGCATAAGCTTTAAGCTTATATAAAAATACCATTATTATAGGATTGTAAAATACGGCACCGTATAATAAAGCCATTCGCACCGAAAGCATATATATATATATATATATATATATATATATATGCTTACTGTAGCCTCAGGCTGACCAAAATCTTGTGAGTCGATTTCGTACTCGGAAACTGAAAGAAGACTGTCGTATATATATGTATATTTGTGTATGTGTGTGCCAGTGTCTTGTGTTTGTACCCCCACCATTCCTTGACAACTGATGTTGCTGTGTTTACATTCCTGTAACTTAGCGGTTTCGTAAAAGACACTGACAGAATAAATCCTGTGATTGATTTCTCCGACCAACGACGGTGCTCCACCATGGCCGCAGTCACATGACTGAAATAAGTAAAGCAATAAAAATCTATGCCATTTTAATCTCTGCTAGTATATATATATATATGTGTGTGTGTGTGTGTGTGTGTGTGTGTGT
>NC_068992.1:36361448-36367743 GCF_001194135.2 Octopus bimaculoides | reverse complement strand
GATCTTGTGTGTGTGTGTGTGTGTGTTTAGAGATAAATAGATACATACATACATACATACATACATACATGTGTTTGCCTCTATCTCGTGACCTGTTTTCCTTTCTCCTTGCTTCTCTCTCTTTCTCTCTCTCTCACACACACACACATACATATCGGCTGAGACTAGCCATGGAGAGTGATGGGCTCCACAAATGGCAATGGAATTTAGCCGTAAACCATCCATGTTGATGGCGTGTGATTCAAGATTAACCAAGCAATAATATGTGTGTGGTTGGATAGTCATTTCCCACAGAAACCAAATGCACTTCGATAAAGTGGTTGTAAAGTGTCCTTGAGGTTTAAGAAAGTAATGCGTGTGTTTGTAGGTTCACATCTTGATATTATCCTGTTGAATGTAAGTCTTTGGTGCAAAGTATTTGCTCAAGTTCATTGCAGTAAATTACAGATTCCACCAAAATAGCACCATCAAGCATGCAGGTATCACGTTTAGCACAGTAATAGATTTTTTTTTTATTTTCAAGGCCTAAATTCCCCATAGGAAAGGGTAGCAACAAGACACACACAAGGCATTCCATTCATTTTCCAGCTCAAAGAGGCGAGCCCTGTCCTATGCTCAGGTCAAGGCATAGAAAGCAACACCCGATATCAGCAGCGGTGCCCGGCAGCACATGCTGGCTTACCCCCGCTGCGTCATGCTGGTTCCGTACCCCATTGAACAGCATCAATTCACTCATCCGTCCACGCTTTCCTATCATTAATAAACTCTCTTGCCTCCGCAACATTCCTCTATCCATTCTGGTATATAGATTTTTCTCTCACCCCTGCTTGCCTTCGCACCTTCTCATTCCTCATCCTGTCCATCCGTGTCACACCAATCATAGCCCTCAAACATCTCATCTCAAACACACCTAGTCGCCTCCTTTTTGCCTCTCTCAGACCCTTCGTCTCTATATCATATAACATTGTCGGCACAATCACGTCCTCATACACACCTCCTTTCGCTTTCATACTCAACCTTTTATCTCTCAGCATACCTTTCACAACTCCAAGTATCTTACTCCCCTCCCTCACTCTGTATTCCACCTCCTCTGCCACCCTCCCCATCGGCCATCACATGTGATCCCAGATACTTAAAAACACGCACCTTCTTTAACATCTCACCATTTTTACTCATATATATGCTACCAGCCATTCCATCTCGAACATCTCATCACCTTACTCTTAGCTACATTCACTTTCAGTTTCCTCCTCTCACACACTCTTCGAAACTCTATCACCAGTCTCCCCAGTTGCTCTTCCGACTCCGCCACCAGTGCTGTATCATCAACAAAAAACTGACTCACCCGTCATTTCTCTCCATTTTCTCCCACCATTTGGGTTCCCCTACCAAAGGTTCTAGCATTCACCTCTCTCACCACACCATCCATATATAGATTAAACAGCTACGTAGACATCATACAACCCTGTCGTAACCCCACCGTCACATTAAACCACTCACTTACTTCACCCCCACCCTAGCGCATGTCCTACTTTCTCTATAGAAACTCTGTACAGCTCTCAACAATCTACCATCTCCTCCATACAACCGCAACACCTGCCACACGGTCATATGCATTTTCTAGGTCAATAAAAGCCCAATATACATCCCTCCCTTTTGCCTAAAACTTCTCATACATCTACCTTACTACAAATATCTGATCTGCACACCCCCTTCCACTCTTAAAACATCACTGCTCCTCCCCTAGTACATTTTCTGTCTGGTCTCTCACCCTTACAATCAGAATTTTCCCATACAGTTTACTAACCACACGTAACAGACTTATACCCCTAAAATTTCCACACTTACATTTATCCCCTTTCCCCTTGTACAAGAGCACTATGCAGGCACTGCACCATTCCTTTGGTACTCTTCCATCTATATAACAAACATTCATAAGCCTCACTAATCATTCAACCACTGCCACCCCTCCTTTTTTTAGGCTTTCCACTGTACACCCATCTATACCTGGTGTTTCTATTAACAGTAATAGATATGTGCCGGATTTCAGTTCGGGTATGTTGTAAGAAGTTTATAACTTTTTGTTTAATGCTTCTTTAGAAAATGAGCAATTTCCTAATCTCAGTCAAACAACACAAATGTAGACAAAAATATATGTGAGAGAGATTGGAAGAAAAAATTGCCTTCGAATAACATTAGATTTTCAGACTGTGTATGAAGGAAAATTCCATAAAACACAAAGGGACACTATTTATTTGTTGTAGAAAAATCGGTTATAGAGAAAAAGCATTTCAATATAACTACAATGATATAAGTAAAAAACAACTTTCTACAACTATTTATTGCTAAAATAGGGTTTACAAGTGACATTCGATATGTCTATATAAAGTTTAGTGAGGCACGTAGGCTGTAAATGTACTTATAATCATTGGATATGAAAGGAAAGAAGCTACTAATGTAAAAAGAAAATATAAAGAGAATTCATTAAAAGAAAAATGAATACGTGCGTACGTGCATATGTCTACATGTGTGTGCTCACATATCTTTAGACAATAACAAAGTAGCATGAATGAAGTAGACCCTAGAATTTGTGTCTACTCTTGTTGCCTTTTCTATTTATCGCCGAAGAATCTATTTATGTATTATAATTAATAACGACAGAAGCATAATTAATACCAAGAGGCAATCTTTATGTCCACATTAACGAGGATATTTTATTAAAACATCGAATATCGTGTTATTTACCTTGAGAGAACCTTTCATATGGACTAGCGGTGCATAAAAGCACTCGTATTTATAACATTGACAGACGAGAATCGTCTGCTACCGAACTTGCGATATCAGTGCCTGAAGCGACACCGAAACTCTATATATCGTTCGGTGATATTCGGCCGTTATGTTGCTATCGGATGTCTACAACTGAGGAGTCCAAAACTGGGCAAATTACGTGACCTCTCAGTTCTGCGTGCGTTCGTGTTCTTACGTCAGTGTTTTTGATGCTGCTTCCACATGTAACTATGTGTTCTGTTTGTACGTGTGTGATGGAATAAATATTTCGTAGACATTGCGAAAGCAACTTAGGAGCAACAATTTAGCAAATAGAAAATAAAATTCCATAGCAATAATATAAAAGCAAAAAAAAAAAAATTGAACAAAATATGTAGAAAATAATCCGTGGCAAATATAAATAGATATTCTATATATACCATTTCCATAAGTCTATGCTTTAAAAGTGTTGTAAAATTATACAGGTATGGTATATAGTGATCACTGAGAACATCACTGCTTTTTAAGCATTCTGGAGTTGCCATACTATCAAAACCATTGAAAACAACTGCGATCAATCTAACATACTATCTCTTTATGTATAATATCTATACACGCGAAGCACTGAACTCTCAAACTCAGATGATAATCATTAAGTTCAGAAACGGGCTACAATAATAGGATTAAATATTCTGCGGATATAAAGGAAATATTTCTTCGTGGAGAGAGAGGTTAGCAATGGGTTCAATGAAATAGAAACAATTCAAATTTTCAACGGATCCCAGTAGATCCATTGGCTTTAAAATTAGCGACAACTCTGGCATGTATAAAACATAGCTACACATTCATACTGCTAAATTTCTCACATTCATAACAGGAGAAGGATATTTATTGGCTATTTTGAAAGAATGCATCTTGATTTATTTAGTACACGTAATTCCCTATAATATAATATATTAAAAACGCACGCGCGCACTACAAACACATACATACGTATACATACATACATACATACATACATACGTATACATACATTTTGGAACTGAGGCATCACCATTTTCAGGCAATTATATAAGAATGAAACATTAAATGTGGTATTTAATAAGCTTACAACAAATAAAACGCTTGCTTATTACCATGAAAGAACGGAAACTTAACAAAAATAAAGGAGAGAACTTAGCACAGAGATAAATTTTTCAAAACGATATATGTATAAAAAAATAAGCTTGTATTAAAAATCCGTATTTATGCAAAAATATAAACATGATGACACTTGCCTACTTGTACAAAATCTCAAGAGTAAAAATTCTTGGTATTCAAGTTTTCTGAACATTCAACGAAAAGTAATATATAATTCTATTTCAATCAGCCTGTACATAATTACAAAGTATATACTTCTAGATCTATCTATGACAGCGTAACTTCTCACATTGTTAGTTTTATCTGGAGATATCTTGAAAACATTTCGATAATTTCACTTTTATAGCTTGCATTTGAACCGAAAATTGTGCTGAGTAATCTACAGTTGACCGTACTGTTTCTTGTAGAAAACTAATATGTGCGGATTTTTTCCGTCAATGTATGAATATGTTCATAGAAACAAAGTTTAAAGAAACTATTGCCTAATGCAATAAATCTACACAGTTCTTATGTGTTTGCTATCTGGTACATCATATTCAAATGTATGAAATAAAATTAACCTCAACTGGCATATGTTTAGTGAAATGGAGTTACATGTGGAAACGGTTATATAATTGTTGTTGAAAAGGATTTATGATTAAAAACTGAATTTGCAAGATTTGTACGAGAATAGCTTACTTTAATCGAATTTCAATCAAAATGGTTTATCTTATCAATTATTTGTGGTGAAATGAAGAAAGATTTTATATATTATCTTTTATATATTACTTGTTCCCGTCATTAGGCTCTGGCCTTGCCGGGCACTGCCTTCAAGAACTTTTAGTCGAAAATTTTAGCCTGGTACTTATTTTAACGTCTCTTTCGCCGAACCACTAAGCTACAGGGACATAAACACACCAAGACCAGACGCCAAGCACACACACACACACACACATACATGTATTTCCAATACAATTTTAAAAAAATACAAGTTTCTAATGGACTCCCGGTAACGCATTCACAGATGGAGCGAAGTGTTCATTATCGGATTACGGTTTAGGTGCATGCGCAAATACAAGTGACCTAAACTTTGAATTTCTACATGTATATGTAAGTATGTATATATATATATATATATACATAGTTAATTAAAATAAACGAACAATAAAATTAACAATAACAGATAAGAGGACGTGCACAAGGAATGTATTAGTTTGGCGCTCAGTAAAAAGAGAGTGTTTTTGACGTTTCGAGCATAGCTCTATATTACATCAAAATATCTGACCCTTCCAACTATTAAACTATATATCAGTTTCTCGAGGTATGTTGAATGGATGTATATATACGTATTTATGTATGTATGTATATATATATATATATATATATATATATATATAATACAAATAATATGTGAGTATATGCATATATACGTACATGTATGTACACACCTACATCTACATGTATATATAGATGCATATCTGGGTACAGGACGTCACAAAAAAACGTGCACAAAATGAGAAACACAACCTAAACAGAGCACAGAAAACAAACAGGCCACATAGAGAACATTTCCTTCATCAGCTGACACCATTCTAAAACTGAGCGTTTCGAAGAGTTAGGGCAGGACGCATTGTTAGAATGGCTCTTCCCGCGGAAACAAAAATAACTGGTAATGCGGAGGAATATCGTGGCGAACAGAAAACACGACAGGAAAACGAAACAGTGAAAATAAACAAGCAGGGCTATAAGGCCAGACATGAAAAAATACATATGTATACTGAACGCTATGATGTGACGAACTGAAAGGAATAGAGAAGAAGAATGTTCGTGCGAGCTTGGCAGTGGCCACGATAAGAAAGGAAGCAGTAGCGGACACATGTGACCAGCGAGGGGTAAGGAGAAACAGTGGCAGAGAGAAAAAAAAGGGCAGGAAGTAAAATGTAGGTGAGCAACGAGAGACAGGGAGGAAGAGAGAGATATAGTAGTGAAGGGGAGAGGCGAAGAACAACAGAACGAAGAACGAGAGGGGGAAAAAGATACAAAGATAGAGTCGCGTCAGAAGTATAAAGTTAAAACTTACTTGCAAAGATGACGCGAGCATTCGATCATGTAATAATATAAATAATATGTGAGTATGTGCATATATACGTACATGTATGTACATGCCTACATCTACATGTATATATAGATGCATATCTGGGTACAGGACGCCACAAAAAAAAACGTGGACAAAATGAGAAATATATATAAATATATATATGTATTTATATACACATGCATATATACGTGTGTGCATGTCTGTGTATATCTATCTATCTATCTATCAATCTATATATATATATACTTTATTTAAAAGCAGCAGAAATATAACAAAAAAACCGTTACTCTGAGTTTCACGTTCCCGTTCCGG
>NC_068992.1:36360285-36360763 GCF_001194135.2 Octopus bimaculoides | reverse complement strand
ATATATATATATGATATATATAATATATAAAATAATTAAGGTGGGTAGACGAAATTTTAAACTAAAAAGGAAATAATTCACAGTCACTAAAAGTGACCAAGGGTACAGTGAGCACCGGCGTTGCAAGAAATAAGAGTCATAAACTCTTTAGCCACATAAACCACATGTTCTATTTGAACTGACAGGGGAGGCAACCTCTCCACACCAAGAGAGTTGCATTAGATTAGTATGCTATTTTCGTATAGAAACTAATACTCATCAGTAATGTTCACTTCACTGTTGGCGGTGAAACTGAATTCTCGCATGTCAGTGTTATAGAAAATACCATAGGAATCAATTGGTGATTTCACAAAATGGTAGTGTGAAAATTATGAAATAATTAAGGCGGCTTGACGCAATTCTAAACCAAAAAGGAAATAATCCACCGACACGAGAAGTGACAAAGGGTACAATATATATATATATATATATATATATA
>NC_068992.1:36357629-36358597 GCF_001194135.2 Octopus bimaculoides | reverse complement strand
CATAAATTCCAGACACACAGGTCCTGAGGACAGCTGATATCTTGAGTATTGAGGCAATGTTGCACAAGCACCGGTTACGTTGGATTGGACACCTTATTAGAATGAAGGATAGCAGGATTCCTAAGCAGATGCTATATGGAGAACTTGTGAATGGAAGGAGACTCCGGCAGAAATCAAAGCTGCGATTTAAGGACTGTGTCAAGTCCTCATTAAAGGCCTGTGATATACAGGACACTGACTGGGTGAACAATGCCTGTTATCGCCACAGATGGAGGAAGCAGGTTAAGGAGGGAATCGACACTTTTGAGAGAGCACGTATCTAGCATGAAGAACTTAAGCGAGCTGCATGAAAGCGCACGGCTCGTATAGTGAATGGGGAAAGCTTGGTCTGCAATGTTTGCAGTCGTGTATGCTTGTCAAGAGCAGGGCTCATTAGCCATCAACGGAGCCGCAAATGCAAAATATAAGTTAGTCCTAGAGCGCACAATGTTCCTGAAGGTCGGCAATGGTCTCCCTCGGTCACGAGTAGACGGCCATCATCATGTATGTATGTGCAGATTTGTATGTTTTATGTATGTCTTCTCATGTATATAGTTTCACATCTAGACATGCTCATATATATTTAAATGATAAACTTCTGGAAAGTTTTACAGATTTTTACAGTTCCAGTGATGGATTGGATCTGTAGTCTTCGAATTAGCTTTCTCCTTCCTGGTTTTGAGAATCCTAATTTCTCAAAATCGGTATTTAGGCAGTATGTTACATATCTCAGGGCTCCAGTGATTACAGGTATAAACTTGAACTTGTAATCTAGATAGAGTAACTGCAAATTTCTCAATAGTTCAGCATATGTGTTCTCTTTTTCACTGATCTTCAGTTTTATGTTAACATCTGCTAGGCACCTAATTTCCACAACTGTGCACAGTTTCTCTTCTCTATCCCAAATCATTATATTAGGTCTGTTGTGC
>NC_068992.1:36351946-36357519 GCF_001194135.2 Octopus bimaculoides | reverse complement strand
ATGTATGTATGCATGTATGTATGTATGCATGTATGTATGTATGCATGTATGTATGTATGTATGCATGTATGTTATCAATCAGTTTCATTTCTGTATTTCTTGTCCATAAAGAAAGAGCCGGACTCTAACATAGATTCAAAGCTCCTTCATTGGAACCTTTATCAACATCATCTAGGTATTTGTGCATATGTGTGTGTGTGTGCAGTATTTGGTGTTAGTGTATGCGCAGATTTGTATGTTTGTTTTATGGATGCGTTTTTATGTATATATTTTCATGTCTAGATGCATGCATATGTATTTATGTGCTAAATTTCTGGAAAGTTTTACATATCTTCACAGTTCCATTGATGGCTTGAATATGTAGTCTTCTAATCAGCTTTTTTCTTTCAGGTTTTGAGAATCCTAATTTTTCCAGGTTTTTGTTGAGGCAGTTCGTTACATATCCCAATGCTCCAACAATCACGGGTATGAATCTGAACTTGTAGTCTGGGTGGAGTATCTGCAAATTTCTCAGTAGCTCGGCGTAGTTGTTCTCATTTTCTCTAATCTTTAGCGTGATGTTGACATCCGCAGGACAACTGATGTCTACTACTGTACACAGTTTCTCTTCTCTGTCCCAGATTACTATATCCGGTCTATTATGTCTGCATTTTATTGAGGTTTTTATTGGGACATTCCACTAATACTCTTTCATATTGTGAGTGGTAATGGCCTCTACCTCATTATGGGTTTTCATCTCCTTAGCCCCGGGGTTATCCTGTCGGCGGATTTCATTGTACAGTGTCTTGGCCACAACATCATGTCTCATAGGTAGGTAATACCGTGATGACATTTTTGGACAGCTGCTGATGATGTGGGTGATATCTTCGATACTGATTCCACAGAGTCTGCATCGATTATTACACTGTAGCGCTTTGCCCGCCTCTCTGTCCCGTTTGTTTATTAGGGATTTGGTTGCTATTTCTTGTTCTTGAATAGCAAAGGCATACCCTTCAAAGTGAGAGTTGGTGACCCGATTGTTTTTCCACGATAGACTGCTCTGGTTGTCAATGTTGTTATCATCCTGGAGCTTTCTGTTAACGTATCCATGCATGGTCTTCTGCTGGAATGCATTCATCCTCTCCTCTGGTGTTATGTTACGGTAGAGTCTTGCAATTTCTTTGGGTAAGAGCTCAGGGTTGTCGAATAAGGAATGCTTGTCAAGTAGTTGCTTTCCCAATCTCATGATGGTATTTACCACATGTCTGCAGACTTCATCAAGGGGTGCACTTCGACACTTGGTGGTTATGAGATGATGTCGAAGAGATATGACACGGCATTCAAAGGCAGTCTGAATTGATGTTAGGCCCCTCCCTCCTTTATTTCGTCTTAGGTATAGGCGGTCTACATCGCTATTGATGTGAAAGTTGTTCGTGCTCCTTAGTATTTTCCGGGTCTTCACATCGAGGGCTCGGATTTCATCGATCGTCCAGTCAAGTATCCCGAACGTCGGTACGAGTTCTGATACTGCAAACACATTGTCGGCTATTGCTTTATTGAACACAGAGTTCCGAGATCCATATTTTCCTAACCCGATTTCTGTATTCCTTAGTAACACGTTCCTTGTTACAAGTACCTTCGTATGATACGTTTTCATCTACTCTCAGGTATCTGTAGGATTCCTCATGTATGTATGTATGTATGTATGTATGTATGTATGTATGTATGTATGTATGTATGCATGCATGCATGTATGTATGTATGTATGTATGTATGTATGTATGTTTGTATGTATGTATAATCTGTAGAAAAACGCATCATCTTTATAGATTTAACAAAGAGTGTTAGTAACATTGCAGTTAGATGCATGCATTTGTCTACACTTGTGTAATATGAATATAAAGAGTTATGCTAGAAAACGATAAGAGAACCCTAATATTTATTTAGAGTAACATCGCTTTGATTCCGAACCTGATAAAACTACCTATTTTAAGTTTCTTAATAGAAAGCTAATGGCAACAATAAATACAAACTCTGTTTAACCTAATCCATGTCACTAACTTTAAACAATATTTTGTAAACACTGAAGTAGCTCAAGAACTGACTTTATATACAAAGGATATCGTAACTTAAATATGGCAAATTTGTTTTCTTCATTACTTCCGTACATGACTGAACCTGAACGATAACAAAATTCCCATCTCAAACCAAAATAACTCTCTTCGTCATACTTTTCTATCAATCCACACCCTACAAACATATACTTCTAGTTCTCACATTCCTATGCAACCACTTTCCTTACCTACATACACCACCTGCACTAATTCTGCCACACACTTCACACACCAAAACATCAACCTATCAAAGACCATATAAACCTGAAATAACCATAATAAATCACATACCGATGACCATTCTAAAACTTCGAAATAACCTTAAATATTTTCCTTGTTAAAATTAATATACGTTTGTGTGTGTGTGTATATACATACAAATACACATACACTTATGCTTGTGTGTGTTGTTTATGTTGTGACCGATAATGTGCCATAAACCATAACCTAGCAGTCTAGCAAATGGCTTAGATAAATATTCTGCCAAACTAAGGAAAGTACTGGGGCCCATGTGACAGACTAAACACTTGTGCGCGTGTTTTAGAATAGCCACAACCTATCGATTGTTGTAAATGAATAAAAGAATGAAGTAGAAACATGCAGTAAACACACCACTTATACACTTGTATACACATGTTTGCAAGAATGTTTGCATGTGCCTCTCAGTGTCTCTGTGAGTGTGTCTCATCTCCGGGGTTGGAGTGTTTTCATTTTAGTAAGCTAAAAGAAATACAACGTCAATTCTGGGATATTGTATTAATAAAAATTGGTTCCAGTTCTCTAGTTCTGGAGGAATGAATTGAAGACATTCTTTTATCTTCTGGTCTATTCACGTTACTTTTCTCCTGATCTTTGATAGTTTAGCTCTCTTCAAATATCTTACATGTTATTCAGTTGCTTCTGCTCCTTTGCTTCGAAAATGAATTACATTATTCCACCTTCTTTGAAACATATTGAACATTAATCTATTAGGTTTTCTCAGTATTACTGTCCAACCGTTCCAGATTAATTTTATGACTGTATATAAATATTATTACTCATTCATTATAGTGAGTGCAGCTGTGTCATATAGAAGTATTTGTAAACCCATTCTGCAACGCATTTAAACACCGCATATATCCCTAACTTCCCATTCCTCTAAATCTAGCATTTTAACAATTCAAAAGTAAACATAGTTTCATAATCCTTATCTGGTGTTTTCTTAAACAGAAGAGCACTCACATGTGTAAATCTTCTAAAGTTATCTCAGTGCTTTTATAACATTTCGGAGAAAGGCAAAAACAAAATGCAATACTATTTGTCGGTCAAAGAATTTGTTTCGTTGTACGATGGGTATTAGTAAAGCACTATGCAAAAAAACTCTTCGTGAATATTGTATTATGGTAAGCATAATTTCTGTGCATGTATTGACATAATCCAAGCCATGTAACAGATAGAATGCCTCATTGAATTGAGCTATGGCAGTAAACTGGTTAATGCGATGCTAGATATGAAATCGTTGAAATTCTCAAAACTCTCTAGAGATATGAAATGCAAAATTTTTCTCCCATTTAACCAGTAAGTCCAGCGAAAAATGGAGTTGTTTATCCATTATTAACGATTATTTTAAACGGAATCATTAATGCACTTTTTCTTCACATGCTTTTTAATATTTCTGTTAGTATTAATATCACCTCGATGAGATCGGGAAAGAGTACAGGGTAGATCAGCTATCTGTCCAAACACTTGTCAGTTATGCGCCATATATGAAAACATGGTTTCGATTACTACTGCATCCTCACGTTTTAATTGCCTCACAATTTATATCTCGCTAAAATAGAAATACACTTACACACAATTATATACATCCATACAAACACAAACAAAAGCACATACATATACATAGGGGGGAAATAAATATTTGTACATGTCAAAATTCTTTATTTATTTAATTTCTAATGAACATAAATGGGATATACCAATACTATATTTGCATACACATGCATAAACTAAGAACATGCAAAAGAAACTAATAAATTATATAGTAACTAATGAATTTATACACAATTATAAATATTTAGGGGTGAAAAAAGTATCCGTACAGAATAAATTTGAGTTTCTATGCCACAATATACTGTTAAAATATTTTTTTTACTAGAATTTTCTCGTTTGTTCCAATAATCTTCTCAGTGGTCATTTTTAACTGCCAAAACGCTATCTTCTTCATTCAGCATTGAGTCAACATAAAGTAGTGTCTTAATAATGGCGAAAAATAAAGAACTCACAAATTCAATGAAAAACTTAATTATTGAACAGGGGAAAGCAGGTAAAAGTTACAGGAAAATATCAGAGACCCTTTGTATTCCATTTTCTACCATATCTTCATTTATTCAAAGGTATAAAAAATCGGGAACTGTTGAAAACAGAATAAGATCCGGGGCACCACGCAAGATTTCCCCTAGATCTTTAAGAAAAATGAAATGAAGAATCGAAAAAACGCAATGATCATCAGAAAGGAGTTGCAAGAAGATTTGTTAGCTTCAGGGACTAGTGTTACACTATGAACAATCAGCAATGAACTTCATAGGAATAAAATGAAGTCATGCTCTCCTAGAAAAACTCCACTGTTGACTAAAAGGCATAGAGATGCTCATTTAAAATTTGTTTATGAACATAAAGATAAATCTGATACATTCTGGGAAAATGTTCTTTGGACAGACGAGTCGAAAATTGAATTGTTTGGACGAAATTCGCGTAGCCATGTTTGGAGGAAAGATGTTACCACCTATTCGCCGAAAAACACAATTCCTACTGTAAAGTTTGGAGGTGGCAACATCATTGTGTAGGGGTGTTTCTCTGCAAATGGCACTGGCAAATTACATGTGATAGAATGAATGCAGAGATGTACCAAAATATTTTTAACAATAATTTATGGGACTCTGTAGAAAAGCTCCAGCTTTGTGAATGGTGGGTTTTACAACAGGATAACGACCCTAAGCACACGGCGAAGTTTACCAAAAATGGATTGTCAATCACAATATAAAATTATTAGAATAGCCAAGCCAGTCACCTGACTTGAACTCCATTGAAAATTTGTGGCGCTATTTGAAAATTAAAATTCATTCAAGAGCCCTAATGTGCATTCCAGACTGCACTAATAAGTTCATGAAGGGACTGTGTGATGTAATTCCCACCAAATCATTTCTTTGTACTTTGCTGTTGCTTTTACTCATGCTTTTGATAAAGTTAGCTCCCTGGGAATATATGTCAGATATCGATCTTCTGGCCACCTCTTTAATCTTCGCCGATTTGCTGCCAATTCAAAGGTTCTCCAGTCTATTATTCGTGACCTTTATGCAGATAACTGTAACTTAGTCACTCATTCAGCATTAGCCTGGACAAGACTGTTATAATGTTCCAGCCTGCACCAGAAAATCCATATGTGGAACCAGCTATCTTGGTTTAAGGAACAATTCTGAAAGTAGTAGACAAGTTTGTTTA
>NC_068992.1:36339453-36348770 GCF_001194135.2 Octopus bimaculoides | reverse complement strand
TATATACATATATATAATACAATAACTAAGTCTTTTATTTTCTCCCTCTCATATATATATATGAGAGAAAGAGAGAGAGAGAGAGAGAGAGAGAGAGAGAGAGAGAGAGAATAAGAGACTTAGTCATTGTATTAAAACAATAGTTTATGAATAACTTCCGTAGTCAAGCTACTGTGGAAACTTTGAGAAATAGATATTTATACTAAAGAAAATCGAAACTCATTAAGTCTGAGGCAACCGAACGAAAGACTGCGCAAAGTTATTTTATAAATGTATGTTAGGGGATGTCATGGTATATTGTGTACCATAGCACGCGTGTGCTGCATGTGTGTAAGTGGGTGAAAGAGTGTTTCCATATCTGTATCTGTGTGCATATGAACGTGCATGATAATGATTATTCAGAATAGAGTTATTTTGGTTAATATTAATTTGGCAAAAGGTTTGTGTAATAGGACATTATAACGAATGATTCATGTTGTTATATTTGTAAAACTTTATGACTTAAACGTAGATCCTTAACTCACCATTTTAGTTTTGTTACAAACGACCAAACACTTGACATGATGGCATCAACAGACGTGCCGTTTTTTATACCCTGTCAGACCGCTCAACTCGTGCAGCAACTTATTCATCCACCCAGACGTACTTAATACTCAAAACTAAAACGCAAAGAACAAAAAAAACCTACTGACCAATTATCCGCTCGTCTACAACCTACAGAGCTTTAAACTGCAATATTAGAGAATGAATAAACATCTGGGAAAACAAGTTAAGATAAGTATAATACTGGAAAGGCTGCACAGATTAATTAACTACAAAGATCAAACGCTAATAACAAAAGTATACCGAATGCTACATGAAGAGAAAGAAGGGTTTCTACATGACTTGGGAAGCTTTTAATAGCATTCCTCAGTCCTGGATTCCGGTATTATGTAATTAGAAACCTAATATAAAATAACTATTGTAAGACTACAAAAATATATAATATAAAGAATAATGGAAAACTAATAGAAATAGCTTCTGCAATTTGGCTTCGAGTTGTTGAATGGGACAATAAAAAGTTGCTTTGGTCACATGCAACTACAAAACCGGTTCAACTACCTATGACTGTGGAAAAACACCATAGAATGGAGCACCGTCTTGTTTGTCCTTGACTACCCAACCCATGCTATACAAAAGACCTTGTAGAGTACAATAAAAATGCAGAGAACTGTAAAGAAATGGGAAATTTATATAACCATTACGCTTCAAAGAATCGAGAAGAGAAGCTTCCACAAAACGCAAAGAAACTAAAGTTCATTTTCTGTTTGCAAGGAAGTCAACAAAAACTAAATAAAATCTTGAATAACAAACACTTCAGTAGAAAAAGCGGAACCAACAATAGAAATTGTAAAATGGCTAAAATGTAAGCTAAAAGTGGGGATATAGAATGCTATGATAAAACGATGGCAAGTAGCACTTACACGGCCAGTACCTAAAACAGCAGACCGGGATGGAAGGAGGCAAAGAAAAAACTGAGAAAAAAAAATTCTTCATTGTGCCACAGAAACAAAGCCTTCCCACCAGAAGCCACCAAAAGCATGTGTTGAAGTAGACTACAGTAACCTCAGAACATGTGAAAATGAAAAAGAAGCATTTATCCACAATGTGGCTAGTTTTAGCCAAAACCAGAAACAAAATGATAGAGCTGGGACTCACATACATTGGAATATGTCGTCATTATTGACGACATAAATACCAACAGTGAATAAAGATGGTAAAGGCATACATCAAAAATGTCTCAGGGTATGACACAGAAGCCAGGAAAGTCAAGGTTAATCTATTATAATGTTATCAAAGACGTCAAGGAAAGAAGTGCCCCCTAATTAATTAGTCTCTTCAGATGATAAAATGGAAGAATTATCCAAATATAGATATGACAATAGAGATAACATGAATGTGAAGGCAGAAAATAGAAACGATCACTATATTTACAGGTTCCTCAATAATAAGCAAATACATAACTAAAACCTCAGAATTTACATATTTGTAGAACAGATAGAAAATAATACTTCTCACTACTTCACGTATATTGCAGAATGTACTTTCAATACGATAGAAGCAATGAATTCGAAACGAAACGCCACACATACCCAAAGCACAACGAACAGTGCTCATTAGTGCACTGAAAGCACTCAAAATATAACAGGGCTAATCAATAATTGTTTCCCATTTAGTCATAAGACCAGCAATTTTGAGAGTAAGAAGTGAGTTAATTAAAACAACCCTAGTATTGACTGATACTTTATTTTATCGTTCCAGGAGTAACGAAAGGCAAAGGTGATATCGGTGGGATCTAAACAGAGTATGTAACGAACCAACAAAAACGAGTAGTGCCTGTATTTCAAAGGGTCAGCCTTGTCACACTCTGTATCACGCTCAATTTCCTTGAGGACTAAGTTAAGTGTACACGTGTCCGTGGAGTGCTCAGCCACATGCACGTTAATTTCATGAGCAAACTGTTCTGTTAGTCGGATCAACTGTAAAGCCTCGTGCCAGATAATAATAATAATAATAATAATAATAATAATGATGATGATGATGATGAGGAGGAGGAGGAGGAGGAGGACGACGATGATGAAAATACTACTACTACTACTACTACTACTACTACTACTACTATTACCACTACTACTACTACTAATAATAATAATAATAATAATAAATGAAGAAGAAGAAGAAGAAGAAGAAGAAGAAGAAGAAGAAGAAGAAGAAGAAGAAGAAGAAGAAGAAGAAGAAGAAGAAGAAGAAGAAGAAGAAGAAGAAGAAGAAGAAGAAGAAGAAGAAGAAGAATCGGGAATAAAGACATCTTCATGGAGCCAAAAATAGCTGACAAAGGGTTGGACTATATCCGAGTAAGAAATACTAATTGAAATTTATTTCTATTTTCCAAATGAAATGATGTATTATCTCCATGATGTATTATCTGGATATCATCTCCACTGCTCCACAGCACATGTAAACACGCTTGGTACATTACGATCCATGAACACTAGACCATCTCCGTCCCAAAACACCATGTACAAAAAAATTACAAATAAATTAAATAAAACGGTATTATTCAGCACAAGAATAACAATCAGGAAGTACGCATTTTAAACTTGTTACACAAAAAGTACGAAAAACTACACGTGCGAAACAATTTAACACCAGAAATGAACTGCACGATTATTTTACAGCAGAGCTCTACTCAAACAACGAAAACACCACAGCATATACATATAAAATCGGGAAGAAAAATAACTTAAATAAAGACTTGGATACAGCAATGAAGCCTAATAAACATACGAAGATTTATACTCAAAGCAAAGAAAATATCAGAAATAGAAATAGAACATTCAAAAAGAAAAATACATCAGTAAAATGTAGTTAGCAGCCACACATTAATGCCAAATAATATAAGCACTGAGACAGTAAAACACGAAGACAGACGTAACATTTCCAACAAAAGCGAAGTAAATAACAAAAGACAACAAACCCAGACCGTAGGAATGTATAATGATGTGCAAAAAGCATCAAAACAGAACACTACAGAAAAACATATGAACGGGAAGGAAGGCGAAACAAATCTAGAATCTGGAAACAGTGAAGGGGAACCTAATGATTATGATACTCTAAAAATGAGCATAATCAAAGAACTGAAAGCCACAGATCTCAGTATGGACCACCGATTGTACCTCCCAAAAATTAGAATAGATAATAAAACAACATCATTAATAAATAGCATTAACCAGGCCGTCACAGAACTAATAGCCACAGAAACAAATGTCAATATCACCGAGCTAAATGACATAATATATGAGCAGCCACTATGGCCACAAAAGAAGCTAGATACTCTCTCAAACCCATCCAAACAGGGGTACCACCACCCAAACAAACCCTGTGGATAAATAATATCCAGAAAAAAGAGAAAACAAGAGAAAAGATCTGTCAATTCTTAACGAAACTAGTAGACAATCAACACTACTAAGCAACAAGAAGAATACAAAAATACTGTTCAATTACAACATTACAGAAAAAGGGTTATCTGAGGTAAAAGACCAGCTAAAGCAAGATATCCTTGCCAAAGCACAAAGGATTCGCCGGTATGAGAAATGCCAACGTTTCTTTGAACAAAACAAACAGTTCAACTCCCACCCCAAAACATTCTACCAAGCACTTGGAAAAATAAAATAGACATCAATGCAGCACCAAGAGAAATATGGTCGACGAAGGAAGAACCTCATAAAAGGGCTATCAAAACAACGAACTTAGCACCTGAACAACTCTGGGCCCCTATAACAACTAAAGAGGTCACCCAGGCACTGAAAAAACTAAGCAACTGGAAGGCTCCTGGGCACGATAAGATCCTCAACTTTTGGTTAAAATATCTGACAGGAACACACAAAAAGCTGGCTGAAAAATTTAATGACATACTAGCAGAGCCAGAGACAATACCTGAATAGCTCACGAAAGGGAAAACTATCGTAATTCCCAAATCCACTGAAACGGCAAACCCAATAACTTGTCTCCCTACAATTTATAAAGCCTTTACTGCAATAATATCGCAGAGATTGAGCAAGCAACTGAAAGAAAACAACCTGTTTCCAGAAGAGCAGAAGGGATACTGCAAGGGGTTTTGATAGCATCCCCCACACATGGATCCTAGAAACACTAGCCATGAACAAGGTAGCACTAATAATCTTAAATTACATAAGACACTCAACGAAAAAAATGGAAGACAGTGCTACATCTCCAAACAAAAGAGGGACTCATAAAAACCAAAGCCATCCCCATTAGAAGAGAGATATATACCAGTGAGACACGCTCTCTCCAATCCTTTTCTGCTTGGCACTGACACCCTTATCTGACATGCTAAAGGGAACTGGATGCGGATACAACTGTTACGGCAAAACAATCAGCCATCTCTTATATATGGATGACCAAAAACTGTACGCTACAAGTGATAAACAACTGGAAACATTACTACAAACAGTACATGGATTTACCAAAGAAATAAATATGAAATTTGGCTTAGAAAAATGTGCCAAAGCAACCTTGAAAAGAAGAAAACTAGTTAAGAGTAGCAACATCATACTAGATAAAGCAAATGAAATAAGAGAATTAGACCAAAGCCAGACATACAAATATTTAGGAATCAATGAACTGGGTACGATACAACACACACAAATGAAAGAGAAAATAAAAAAGGATACTATAGTCGAGTTGGATTAATACTGAAAACAGAGCTCAATGCGAAAAACAAGATTATAGGCATCAACACTCTAGCCGTCCCAGTTATAAGTTACAGCTACAATATCCTCAACAGGACACTAAATGAACTAACCAAAATAGACAGAAAAGCAAGAAAAATAATGACAGGATTTAGGACGTACCCCCAAGGAATGCATACAATGAGCTTCTCTGTTCTAGGTGTACGAAAAACACTCGGCGAGGAATGGAAGAAAATTTGAAGAAAGAAGAAAAAAAGCAACATAATAATAATAAATTTTAACATAGACACAAAGTTTCATATGGTGGTTGAATACAGTAGAGTTGATAGTCGTAGCTAGTATACCATAGTTATAGGGACAATTACATACTGCGCAATTTCATGCCTGTCACTAGTTCAGTTTCAGTCACGGTTTCTGCTGCTTCACTGGTTAAACTGGTTAAACTTTTGTTTCTGCTTTTCCTTCTGCCGTACGTAATGTCTTATCAGAATTTTAATATGCCTTTTTTTTCTTTTTCAAGGACCTCATTTACAATATTTTTTACAAAATTTGGTTACCTGCACAATCTTTTTTCTTTTATTTCTCATAATAATATTTACTTTACATCAACTGCGTCTTTTTACGAATCGTTTGATTCGTTCAGTTTTTGTGACAAACTGTTTTCTCTAATTTATAAAATCGTTGCTTTACTTATTAAATCTGTTTCCTATATTTTCTTTTCGATTATTTGAAAATGTTTATGTTTTAGATTTTTTTAATTTCAATATATCCTTCTGCTTGGAGTTTATCTATTACTGTCGGTTTGTTTTCCAATTTGGTTAATTATTTCTAATATTATGAGACATTTTATTTTATACTCTGGAAAGTTCATGCATTATTTTATTTCTATGGGTTGCATAAGATATCTTTCTGAATAGAAAACTTAGATCGCTATTTTTACTATATTGTGATTATGAATACGATTTCAGCTATTGTATTCTTTGTTCATGCTCTTCTTTTAGAATTTTCTCCACACTCTGTAGAATGTGGTTATTATTGTTTGTACTCACTTGCATCCGATTATCCTTCAGCTAGTGTGCATTGTGGTTCTGGAAAGATCAATGAAACGTTGATGTGAAGTTGTTTAGCGTACTTTTCTTCAAGCTGCATTTATTTTTTCCATACTAACGGTTTTAATAATTGGGGCTCGTTTGGGTCGTGCGGTTTAAAATTTATTGATCAATATCCAATTAGACTATATTTTAAAACAACTACATAATTACAAGGATCTAAAAGAAATAACCTGAGTGGATCAATGACATGAATACAGATAATTTATGTAGTGGTATGTACTCAATGACGGACGCAAGACAACACTTATACATATGTTTTTGTTCGTATATGTATGCACATCTATATATGTGTTTGTGTGTTATGCATGTATACGCTTAAATTTATCTACATACATATAATAAACTTGTATCTATGTGTTTATGTATATATGCAGGCTTCTATGTATAAATTCATACGTGCTCTCTCTTTCCTACATGACATAATGAGGTTACTAACACACACACACACACACACATACACACACACACACACACACACACACACACACACACACACACACACACACACACACACACACACATACACAATAAAGATGAAAAGAGAAGACGGAATGTAACAACAACAAAATGTATATTACCACAATTGTTCAACTTCAAGATGCACTGCAAATTGCACACACAGGACTACTCATACACATCCAGGAGGCACAGAACAATAAACAGCACATGAGCAAAAGCCCACACGCCTGTCCATGGGCACATAGCAATGTATGGAATGATAGCATGGTGTTCACTGTTCAATGTGGATTATGGAAGCTAGGTGCCGTGTTTATAGGGTGGTAATATTTGAAGGTGGCTTTCATGGCATGTAAACAACGTGTAATCCGTTCAGTTAATTTACTAATTCCTTTTTCCCTAGTAAGCAAGATTGATAGGAGTTCTTCAGAGCGCAATCCACAGGTCCTAGAATGTGTGTTGTAGAGTTTTGCATATTTTATAATTGACCGTGAAATCTCATTTAATCTTGTCGGTTTTCAGTTGCCATAGAAAATCCACCAGTGATGTCACATGTCTCATCAGTTTTGTTTTCAAACTAGAAATATTTCTCTATCGATTCTTGAAAGAATCAACCGTGGCACCAACGTACACATAAGGGCCTCTCCCCTCGTGTGCACAGTGCATTTATCGACGAGTCATGCAAAGATTATCCAATGGGCAATTAAATTTATCCTTGCAGGAGCACCTATTTGTGACCGTTGTTGGTGACCGGAGGTTGTGTAGTGGTTGTCCTGTCATTCCAGTTATAATTGGTTGTGGATTCATCATAATGTTGGTGTGCAGGTTCTGTAGGTTCATTGTTATAGGCATATTATTAGTTCTAGATGTCATTTTCTGTGGTTAACTGTTGTTGGTTGTCAGTCATGCAAGGATTGAATGTAAATTCATTATTTGAGCTTCCAGTGATGGTGTTTTTCAAGCCCTTTTAAGTTTAACATCTTTTATTCTTTGCCACAATTAAAAAGGAGGTTGCATATGATGCCTTTACATTATGTCTGTTTCTCTGAAATAAAGTTTTGATACTGTGTTTAGCACTTATTTTCTTTAACCTTATGTGTGTGTGTGTGTGTGTGTGTGTGTGAAAGAGAGAGAGAGAGAGAGAGAGAGAGAGAGAGAGAGAGAGAGAGAGAGAGAGAGAGATAGTGTGTGTGTGTGTGTGTTTGTGTGTGAGTGTGTATAAACATTTAGATAGACAGACAGACAGACAGACAACTGGATAGATAGATAGATAGATAGATAGATAGATAGATAGATAGATAGATAGATGTTGGTACAGTTGCATGGTAAATAAGTTTCCTGCGATTTCACTCTCACTGTGCAGAAGCTGGTCGTATGTATGTGTATCTATCTATCTATCTATCTATCTATCTATCTATCTATCTATCTATCTATCTATCTATCCATTGTATTTGTCCCATCTTCGTTGAGCCCTGTGTGGCTAATAAAAGAAATGTATCCAGTTGTCTGTCTGTCTGTCTGTCTATCTATCTATCTGTCTGTCTGTATGTCTATATGTGTATGTAAATAGATAAAAAAAATAGATAAACAGATAAATTATTTTTTATGTGTCCCTATCTATATTTATCTTTATTTAATTTTTTCTTCCTTATTCTAGCTATTTACATTATTTTTATACCACATGTCTTATATCATCTTTGTAAATCTTAACTCTTAATTCTTAAATCTTAAATCTTAAATCCTTCCTTTACAGTTCGACACCTATTTCTAGCATTCTAGTTCTCCTTAGTGGCAAGTAAACAATACATATCTACCCCAGTAAGATTTCACTACTCATATATACACTTGTCTATTATCTTTCTTGTGTCCACTTTGTTATCCACAACTCCCACCCTCTCCCTGATACCCTAGACCCAAGGTTTGGCATTTGCCCTGTCTCATCCTCTCCCTTATCTGTCGGTCTTTACATTCACACCACCCCCAGCTTCTTTGAATTGGAATGCCAATCTGCTAGCCCTATTCCATCTTTTCCCACTAATGTTCCCAAGACTATATAGAGCTACCTATACCTCTCATACCAGAATATATTTTCATTAATTCCACCCACCCCCTCGCTCAGAATTGAATACCCTATAATATACTGAACACTATATATCTCATGTAATGCTTATATCTATCTATCTATCTATCTATCTATCTATCTATCTATCTATCTATCTATCTATCTATCTATCTATCTTTTTCTCTCATACTAGAACATTTTGCTTATTCATTCTCATTATTTACACGACTTTTCAACTACTAGCAGTTTCTACCCATTCTCACCTTGATATACTACTTAACTACCCTTTTGATAATGAGTTCACCTAAGGATTTACATAAAGATATACCTGAGAAAGAACCAATTCAAATGGATTTAATTGAACCCTCCTACCCTCCTGAATATAATGAACCATAATGAATATCATTAAAGAGGAGCTTTCCTGTCACTGTCTGT
>NC_068992.1:36337807-36339008 GCF_001194135.2 Octopus bimaculoides | reverse complement strand
TATATATATATATATATATATATATATGAGGAGCTTACTTTCAAAACCGGTATAAGCGCATATTTGGTCTATTTCATGATAACCATTAATACACAATTCGCAAGCTGCTGGTGGTTTCACGCGCGTGAAAATTTTTTCAGTTAAACTGAGATAGATGCCATGTAGACAGTAGGTGAATCTTAGTCTTCCAATGAAAACCAGATATATTCAAGTTGTTGTTTTAAACAATTATTCAAAAGTCATTCCGATGCATATAACTGATTTTGAAAGTAAGCTCTTCAGGTGGTGGTGGTGGTGGTGACTGTGATAGTGAGTGAGTGTGTAGTCAAATATGTAGTATTTTTGTTGAACTAAATTTTACATATTATCCATCACTTAACACATGCGCATAAGTGCAATTATTTATCGTCTGTTCACTTTGAAATTTATGTTTATAAAATATGGATGACAGATGATTTAAGCTAACAAGAGAAAGAATGAAACTGTATAGGCCACAAGGTAAAGAGAAGCAGCGAGTCGAATCATTGGAACAAGCACGGAAGCAGCAACATTGAATGGAAAATATGAATGAAAGAGAATACAATTAGTATTTACAACAGATAAGAGAACGTGTTGAAGATAGAACAGAAAATGAAAATGAGAAACGTCAGAAAACTATAAACAGATGGTTGAAAGTTACAACATTGGTGACACAGATATTCTCTGTAATCATTGTGAGCTTTTAGATTTATAGACAAACACCGGAAGCTTTTAGATTTATAGACAAACACCTGAATTGCTGAGAGAATGGGAGTCATGTTCCTTTAATTTCAACCTTATCCAGAAGATATGAAAGGTTTTCTTTTCCTAATGAAAATAATACAGAACATACAGTTTCAAAACAAACGCTAATTTTTATGATTCTGTGTAAACTTCCAACCATCTAAACATTTTTGTATTTACTGTGAATTTCCACGAGTATTTCTGGTTGGTTTTATCATAAATATTATAAATAAAAGTGTAAGCTGGCAGCAGAATAGTGAGAACGTCTTGCAATATTTCTTCGGATTTATCATGTTCTGAGTGCGACTAAAATTCTCGCTTTAAAATATTTGCCTTGTGAGTAAATTTTAAACTGTTATTTCTGCTATCAAGATGACGAGATGGCAAAATCGTTTGTGTGATAGACGACGAAATGCTTAGCGGCATTTCTTCCGACTCG
>NC_068992.1:36336917-36337797 GCF_001194135.2 Octopus bimaculoides | reverse complement strand
CCAGAAGATATGAAAGGTTTTCTTTTCCTAATGAAAATAATACAGAACATACAGTTTCAAAACAAACGCTAATTTTTATGATTCTGTGTAAACTTCCAACCATCTAAACATTTTTGTATTTACTGTGAATTTCCACGAGTATTTCTGGTTGGTTTTATCATAAATATTATAAATAAAAGTGTAAGCTGGCAGCAGAATAGTGAGAACGTCTTGCAATATTTCTTCGGATTTATCATGTTCTGAGTGCGACTAAAATTCTCGCTTTAAAATATTTGCCTTGTGAGTAAATTTTAAACTGTTATTTCTGCTATCAAGATGACGAGATGGCAAAATCGTTTGTGTGATAGACGACGAAATGCTTAGCGGCATTTCTTCCGACTCGTTACGTCCTAGTGTTGACTTTACCTTTCATATTTTCGGGGTTGTAAAATAAATGCCATTTGAGTATTAAAGTAGATGTAATCGACTAAATTCTTCTTAAAATCGCTGGTCCTGTGTTAAGGTTTGAAACGTTATATCTAAGGCAACGAGCTGGCATAATCGTTAGGGCATTGGACAAGCACAAATCCTGCCCATATCAGCTTACCTTTCACCCTTTCGTGCTTGATGAAATAATGTACCAATAGAGCACTGGGGTCGATATAATCGATAAGCCACCTCTCCTTAAAATTGTTGGCATTGGGCCCCAATTTGAAACCAGTACTTCTGCTATTACAACTTCACTTTTTATATTCATCCTTAGTACACAAATATGTATACTACGATTTCGTGATGGGGGTAATGCGGAAAAGTTGTGAATGGACATCAAAATAACTGGTGTAAATCTTAGAACTCTGCGACAATATCTTCTGTATCCACAAATGCATCAAAAAACGGAAAA
>NC_068992.1:36332450-36336907 GCF_001194135.2 Octopus bimaculoides | reverse complement strand
TCTCTTGGAGAAAATTGAAAGTGACGAATTAGGTGAAGTAACGAATTAGCTAAAGACGAATTAGACTAATTTTACTGTATTAATGCTAACTAATAACTTTTATTTATGATTTATTCGTCAGATTAATTTTTTTCTTTAATGTGGAAGAAGTAACTGAGCATATGGTTGATTTGAAACCATTTAATGACCATTCTACTACAATCAATTTTTTTTGTAATAGGATTTCAATTCAAGGGAAAAAATAATCTTGTGCAATATTATCTGCAACTTCATATTTTATTGTATGAACTTGATACATCTACATAAAATGACTATTTTAGTTGTATATATCAAAAGATATGATTTAAAACAATTTTTGTTTAAATCTATTTTTGTACTATGTTTTCAAAAATTTACTTGTTTTTTAGATTCTCATAATTAAAAAATAAATTATCTCAAATTTACCAGATATAATGTCTTTTAATTTTAAAAATATTATTCGCGTCTGCAATATTTTAAGTAAGTAGAAATTTAATTTTAAGTACTTTTTAGTTTCCTTTAGAGGTGACAAATTAGGCAAATTCTACTGTAGAAATCTTCTGTACTTTTCCAGGTGTAATAACTTAAGAATATGAAATATACGTGCGCCCACATTTTTTATTGTAATCCACTTTTTTTCCATGCACTGCAATAAAATTAATAAATATCCTTTTGTTAAAAAAATATTTGAATTAAGATAATGAGAAATGTAATAATAATTGTAAAAAATGTTAGATTCTATATCTTCACTGTATATAAAATTTTGGTTTTGAAACAAAGGGCATAATACGAATGCGCTAAAAAAGAAAGTGCGAAAATTCATTATGAAAAATAATTTTCTATATAATTGCAAATATTAATGTAATACTAATTTTATTCTAAAATCAAGAAATAACTTAGCTATATTTGTATATAGTAAGAAGAGCTAGTAAGAAGAGGTATGAGAATATGTCAACTATATAGTAAGAAGAGAATCTGATCATATGAATAGTAAAGTCATGGCTAATATAAATTTTTTAAAAATTCAAAAATAGCTAGTGCGGCCACCGTAAGGCAGGAGGGGCCACCTGACCTTGTTAGGGAAAAGTTTGTTTGTTAGTCAAAATTCATGCAAAATAAAAATAAAGCCTGCAATTCAGCTATTGTTCTTGTCAACTTGCCTGAAAAAAAATCTGAGTCCTGCTACTCTGAAAATCGAATTATAATATCTGAAAGCAGAAACCTTGTCAATTTACCCTAAGAAATAATAATCTAAATTTTGCTACTCTTAATATTGAATTAAAGATTAAAAGCAAACAAAAAACTTATTAAAACTTCAGAAGTTCTTACAACTTTGGTTGTCGTAATGCTTTACTTTCGTTTGATTAATAAAAATTTCTCCTCGTATAATGATTTTGCGTTCATTTTGTGATAGACAACTATCATGCAGAAAATGCCAGCTTCTAAATCTTGTTTTTTTTTTTTATTTGGTGAAAATGATTCAACTTTAAACTTCAGTAGCATTTTTCTGCAATATGTATGTATGTATGTCAGGTCGCTCTTGAGTGCTACTGGTAACATGTAATCCAGTACAACCTGTTGCATGGTCGAGTCGTCGGCAACTATACTGGCAACCCCCACCAGGCTTGCTTGGTGAGGAGGGTGTTTGTTGGACACCCTGCGGGATGAAAAATAAAACCCGTCAAAGAGTGGAGACACTCATGAGCAGTCAACGGCCACCCAACAAAATATCTGTAAATATGTCCATATTTTTTATTCTTATATGCATATATGTATATGTTTTTATTTTTATATATATATTATTTATATTTTAATCTTACTTTGTTTATATTTTTAATTGCATATGTTTTACTTTTTTATGTTTATATTTATAATTCATATTTAATTCTTATTTATATTTGCAAATCATATGTCGTACTTTTTTTGTATGAATGCGCTACTCCTCGTTGGACATCGGAGTGATATTTGGCCACTTTATAGGGTGTTTGGGTGTCAGTTTGGTGTCTGGAATGGGATAGCTTACCTCATGGCAGGTAAAATCTCTTTAACCTTGGTTAATAATCTACCTAGGAGAAGAAAATCTCCGAAATAAAACCTGAGGCCTTGGAAGCTCCTGGTTTTGTCCAATTTTCATGTCACACCGGCGAAAGTCATCTTGAGCCAATAGGTGAGCTACACTCACAGAAATTTCTTCATCTGCACAGATACTTCCTGTACACCAAATCTTAGTAAAATCATTGAATTGATTGGTTGGCAGAAACCTAAATATGCACTTGTAACTTACTCGAAAACATCTTAAACAGATTCAGTAAATAGCAAAAAATGCTTGGGAACGTCAGGGGAACAGTTTTGGCCCGGCAAGTGTTCCTGTGTATCACAGGCTGGACCTGGTCATCATCCTGCCACTGTAGTCAAACAATCTTCAAGAAAAAGTTAAAATAAACGTCCTTTGAATTTTGGCTGTTGGAATGTGCGCACACTTCTTGATGATAATTTCAACAAGAGGCCAGTGACTGGTTCTCAGATAGATCAGCAGAAATTCATGATCTACATTCAGAAAAACAAAACTCAGACTATACACTTCTTCTTTAGTCCTTGAACCCCAACTCAAACGAAGCTGACAGAAAGCTGAAAAGGCAAGTGTAAACTGCTCTAAGGAAAATTAAACAGGAATGGTGGAATGATAGAGCAAAAGGGGCACAAGAAGTAGCTGATAGAAATGATACCAAGGGTTTTTACTTTTATGTTAAGGAGGTATATGGCCCAAAATCTTCTTCAATAGCTCCGGTGAGAACAGCAAATGGACGTTTTCTTCTGACTGAAACCACTTCTATTCATAAGCGCTGGGTAGAATATTTTTCTGAGCTTTTGAATAGACTATCATCGTCTGACATGAGGATGATAGAAAAATCGAACACTTTCAAGTTATAGAAGAGATGGCATTTGAACCAACTCTAAAGGACATTTATTTAGCTGTAAATAAGCTGAATAACAATAAGTCTCCACGGTCTAATTGAATCTGTGCAGAAGTCTTGAAATATGGGGGTGACAAAATGTTTGAACTCTTAAAAATATTAATTTGTCACTGTTGGAAAACTGAGAAAGTGCCTCAAGACTAGATTGATGCCATTTTAGTCTCCTTGTATAAATAGGGACCAAAAGGTCTATGTGGTAATTTTCATGGGATTTCGCTTTTGTCTATGGTTGGAAAGGTACTTCACTCTTTAAAGAACCTTTATACGCTGATGTTTGCGATCTTGTCAGTCATTCTGAAACTGGTCTGTTGGCCCCAGCAACATGTTAATAACAATACAGAGTTGGCTTTTTACGAATCATTTGTCTTAACATCTCTGTTGTATTCTTGTGAAACATGGACATGTTATGAAAGACATTTTAAGTTGCTAGAACAATTCCACCAAAAATGCCTTCATCGCATTTTAAACATTAAATGGAGTTCTTTTACTCCAATCACAGATGTCTTTTCATCTACAGGCACCACTTCAATTAAAGCTATGATTTTCAGAAACCAAATGAGATGGTGTGGCCATATTGTTCGAATGGCGGATAAACGCATGCCCAAACAAATGTTTTATAGTGAGCTTGCAGAGGGGAAACGTTATTGGCGTTAATCTAAAAAAAGTTTTAAGGACGACACAAGGACTACTATGACGTCATTGGAATGGATCCAGAGGAAATAGAAACCCTTGCTTCGAATCGAGCTGGATGGCGAACAAAATGTGGAGTGCAGTGAAAGCGTCTGAAGAGGCCATGATAACGCATGCAAGACTCAAGAGAGATTTAAGGAAGAATGTTACGATTGAGAAGGTGAATCACGATGACCTTTTTGTGTACACAGTTTATGACAGACCATGCCATTCTTTTGCTGGGCTCAAATCTCATTTGCGAACCCATGGAAAACGAACCTCCACCAACTATTCTGCCTATATGTCTGTGCACACCTTTCAATGCAATGTATGCCAGAAGGTTTGCAAATCTAACGGAGGCCTCAAAAGACATTTTAAGATCCACAAAGATCAGAACTTATCTGCAGCTTTTGGTGGTCCAAATCGAATATGCAATCTATGTGGGTGTCTTTTCAAAACATTGTCTGGTTTAAAAAGTCACATCAGATGCCATGATGGTTCTAAGGTGTAGGTACAGGTGTTGGTCGAACTCTGAGTAAGGAGTAGACAACCACCATGTATGTATGTATGTATGTATGTATGTATATATATGCATATATGTGCGTGTGTTTGTGTATGAGTGTTTATTTACGATGGACAACAGAAAAGAGTTGACTTGTCATCAATTGTTGTCAATTTACTCCCTCTTTCCTTAAAGCCACGTATTCGTCACACTTACCTTTGTTTCCCTTCAAGGCTGTTTTAAAACTTACTTATGTGTATGTGCATGTTGTGTGTGTGTGTGTGTGTGTGTGT
>NC_068992.1:36321433-36331201 GCF_001194135.2 Octopus bimaculoides | reverse complement strand
GGTTTTTACTTCAGTACATTTTTTTCCACTGAATATTTTTGCATATAAGTAATATGGATAGATTCCTCTCGCAGAGATCTATTATATAAGCTAAAATAAAATATAGATTTCTCTAAAAAAAAAAAAAATGGCGTCAAAGTCGATTTGAGGTGTTACCCTCCCATTTTTGATCTCACATATTCTACTGAAACTTTTTTAGTTGGAAATGTAGCTTAGGATTTGACCAACCTAAAAATGCAAACATCATATAATTTGGTTAAAAACTGAGTTAATGACAAAGCCTAGAAGTGGTCGCGAGTGAGTTAATGTTGACCTTAAGAATGTTATTCACACACTGCCGTGTGTGGATGATATGTGTATGTGTGTGTGTGTGTGTGTGTGTGTGTGTGTGTATTTCAAATATATGTTACTCTGCAAAATGTTTTACTTTATTTTTTACTTGTTTCAGTCATTTGACTGCGGCCATGCAGGAGCACCGCCTCTAGTCGAACCCCGGGTATAGATTTACTTATTTATAAGTTCATTAGTGTTGACATCGTTACCGTTAAAAAATAATTCTTTATAAATCTTATACCTCATTTCATCTGTTCCTTTTATAGTATCTCTGATACGATATTAGTTTCTAAAATTTATTCCAACAACCTCTACTATTTTTGCTTATATATCTTCTTATCATAACGTATATATTTATATATTATGCTATTCATTATAAATTAAATTATATATATTCTTGGCTAAATTCAATTATTTTAATGCAGTTTGTTTCATTATCCTTTTGTATTTTCTAACTTAGAAAGAGTTTCTTCTACTTATTGAATGTTTTAATATTAACTACTGACTTACATTTTTCTTTTTATTAGATTATTAGCTCCTTTGTGATAAACTATTAATTCTTTCTCTTTTTTCAACTCAGTTAAGCTTATATAACGTTGGCATGCTATTTCATAAAGTATAAAACTTTTGAAAAACCATAAACGTATCACGTCTTATTCATTATTAATATACTCTTATGACGTTCCCATTATCTCTGTATGCGTGTGTATACATACATTATACATACATTCATACATGCATATACACATGCCGATATACATACATAAGCATATGTGTGTATGCGTGTATGTATGTACTAACATATATATATATATATATATATATATATATATATATATACACTATTGAACCTTGGAATGGGGTATTATGCCGGTAATAATAAACAGACGCACTGGTTCGGTCCCGTATTGTTATTGTTCAGCATTTTTCGTGTTGTTATTTATTTTATTTATTTATATATTTTTTTTTTTGTCAAATAATTATTTCATCGCATTTTTGCAATCTCTTCAGTGACACGTCTCTCTACTTCTATTTCTTTTGAACTTATGTTCCAGCGTTAGGATTCGTCCGAGATTTCTCCGAGATGAATATATGAGTGTATGCAGTGTGTTTTATGTGTGTGTCCGTGTGTGTGTGTCCATTTGTATGTGTGTGCATTCGTATGTGTGTGACTTCCTGTGTGTTTGTGTGTACGTGTGTACTTCAGTATGCATGTTTCCATGTGTCTCGGTATGCGTGTGTGTGTATATCCGTGTGGGCGTGATGGCATGTCTGTGTCCTTGTTTGTCTTTGCATGTGTGTGCATGTCCCTTCGTGTGTATGTATACGTGTGTGTGTGTACGTCCATGGGTCTTTGTAAGACCTTGGCCTATTGGGGGTATCTACTATTCAAAACCGGTCGTGTTTCGTTTATGTAGACAGACTCTCGTATCTGTCGTAGCGATGCGTCGTCCGGATGTCTAAACTCCAATGTTCATTTATACACTCGGTCAAACTTCTCACCGTTTCACCTATGTATGCAGTCTTCCAGTTTTTCCAATTACCATCCATGCAGTTTATTCAGTAAACTACATTTCTGGTTTTGCAGTTGAGACCAGGGCTATATTTGCACACTACACAGTTCTCCTCTACATACGTGATTTTTCTCAAGGGGTATGTTTTGTATATTATTGACCTGATGGATCTCCCTGGTTTTTCCATGACGTTTATGTTCAATTTAGTATCCCTCAGGATTTTTCTAAATCTGCGAGATTGCTCCCCGTGTGGTGTGGCTTCTACAAACATCACCCCTTGGAACTTGTCGGCATTGTATCACGTATTCTTTTTGTTCGTTTTATCATAAATTCTTTGTATTTTATTCTACTGCTTACTATGGTACCTAGGCTGTGTTCTGTCGACATCCTTAATTACAATCTCCTCAAATTTCTTGCTAGCTCTCCTGTACACTCGGATCCTATCTTTCTGGTTGTATCCCAAAATTTGCATGCGATGCATGAAGTCTTGTGTGTGTTTCTGTTTCTCCCAGGGTTTGCACAGGAGGGTTTTTTTGTCATTATTCTAAGTCAGCTATTAATATATTAATTTACACATTGTGTGATAGACCTGAACTCTTATGGATTACATACTTCGAGTACATGGGTTTCATATAGTGTGAGTGGGGGATTTAAACTTTGTTATTTGTGGTTTTTAGCCAAACCTCTGTGTTAAGGACCGGGAGTCTCTTGTTTGGATGTCTTGTTGGGTAATCTATAGTTACCCTGATGCTTTGGTGTACGGAATTGGCTATACGCTAGATGTTTTCCATCATAACCCTCTCATTCTCTTCAGTCTGACTGTTCAGAAAGATCACCCCTGAACCTTTTTCCGCCCAGTTCAAATTTTGGTTACTATACTTTCAGAACACCCTTCTGCACAGCTGTTACCACTATTATGACTACAACGTCTATCGAATGGAGATGAACAATTACAACTACGAATGTGTAGCATGAAAAACATGTGGACTTTCAGAACTGCTATCATGAAAGATTAATTTAATTTATAAGCTCTTTTTTATTTATGATTATTATATATTATTATGCCATTATTATATATTGTTAGGTAATTATTATTTTCTTTTCTCGATTGATTTTCATTTTAATTTATCTTCCGACTGGGTCTCAGAGACCTATGACACATATATATTAGATGGAGAGAAACTTCCTGAGAATGTGGGCGGTTGATGTCAACACAATTTTTTGAGTCTCATAGATTGTTGGGTTCCCAGGGATCTAGTCAAAATTTTTCAGTGCCTTTCTTTATCATTATCAGGAGACCTACAGCAACAGGGATAATTTTGGTTTTTAATTGCTACGTCCTAGATATCTCACTCTCAAGGTCCTTATATTTCGACAGTTTTTCAAATTCCTTTGTTGAGATGTTTCTATCAGTAGGTTCTGTCTTAACAGGCATGGTTTTTGTCTTGGGTCTTTGATGACGATGTCTGGTCTGTTAAGATTTATTTTCCTGTCTGAATATGTCCCATAATCCCATAGAGTCGTAACATTTTCTCCCTCAGTGGCTGGCCCTGGATGGAGTTCATACCAGGTCTTAGCGTGAGGGATGTCATATTGACGGCATACAATCCAGTGCAAGTATTGGCCCACTCGATCGTGTCTGGTTTTATTCTGTAGGGGAAAGGACTTAGGAACTGGAAACAATGTGATCAATACCCTCCAGTTTGTCATTACAAAGTCTACACTTTGCGTCTACTTCATTGTGTGTGACATCAGTTTGATAGTCCCGAGTTAGGAGACTCTGATCTTGTACCGCTAGGATAAATCCTTCTGTTTCAGCTTTCAAACCAACACTCTGCAGCCACTGATGGGTTCTTCTCTTATCTACATCAGCTTCTCCAGATCGTTTGCGATATTTCCCATGCAATGGTTTTTCTTTCCACAGTTCTGATATTACCTTCAAGCTTTCCTGCTTGGCTTTATTTTACACTTTTTTGCTACTTTAGTGGGTGGTGTGTCCTCCTTATCATCGTTATAATCAGAGAGGTTAAGCTCTCGTCCGTATCTATATGCCTCCTTTGAGCTTGAGTGCAGTTTCTTACTCTGTTCATGTTACTTTACCAGTTGTATCATCCAGCTGGTGTTACTTTGGATATACCCTTGGAGTCCTATCGTAGCCATTTTATAGGACGTCTCAATTAGGATTAGGCCTCTACCGCCTTCCTTTCGAGGGAGACAAACTTGTGGACGTCTGTTTGGGGTGGTGTATCCTGTTTAGTGCATCCTGTTTAGCAGTTTCCTGGTTTTTATATCCATGCGCTGGATTTCACTCAGATTCCAATTGATGACAACTGGTACTGTCAGGAAGTTTATAGCTGAAATTCTATTCTGGAAGTCCAGCTCAGTATTCAGGACCATCTGACACATCTATAATATTCTTTTCTGATCTTCTCTCTCATTGATCTGTGTTGAATCCATTTTCCTTCGTGTACACCAAGATACTAATAAAAACCTTTTTGATTCAGGTCCTTGAAAAATGTATCGTGATCAAGTTGGGTCGTGGTATTAGCTGTCAGTTTACCACATTTGAACGAAGCTTTTGCAAACTTGTCAAGACCAAATTTCATGCTTATATCATCACTGAATTTTTTCACGCTACTAGTAGCCCTTTCAGATCCTTGTCATCTTTTGCATATAATTTCAGATGATCCTTGTAGAGCAAATGTGAGATGACCTTGTCAAACATTTTTTAACCGTGATTTGTTCCATTCAGCTCGTGGGACAAGAAAATGAGGGAAAGACGGAAGAGGAGAGGGGAGAGCGAATCGTCCGGGAATATTTCACAGTTTATAATTGATGTTCTCTGATACATACGAGCCTTTCTCATGGTTGAGAAACAATTTTGTGTTCCACAGTCTCATACTGTGCTGTAGAAAACCTTTTACGAAGGGAGAGATCTTGTATATATCTAGTACCACTAAGATCCAGGTTTGTGGGAAACTGTCAAATGCCTTATGGTAGTCAATCCATGCTGTGCTAAGATTTGGTTTGTATTTTTTTTTTTTTTTTTTTTTGGTGGGGGGATGAGAATTTTTTGAGTATCATACCATTTATTTTTGAGTATCATACCGTTGGTCTTTGCAGCAGTATGAGTTTCTTGTGCTCCCTTTTGGCTCAAGAGGAAAGATGTTTTCGGTGAGGATGGGTGTAAGTGTTTTGTACATGGTGGTCAAACAAGTAATCGGGCTATATATTTGGGGGATTTCTTGTGTCGCTCGTTTTAGGGAACAGGTATGTTATCCCTAATGTTAGCCAGCTTGGGGTTTTTCGGGGTTTCTGATGATATTAGAGAAACTTTCCATTAACTGACGGTGTGATGATGAGAGGTTTCGGATTTTATAACGTCCAAGAGACTTCTACTTATGAGCTTTAGACGGAGCTTGAATTAGTTCCTGTATTGAAATATCGTTCCATCTCCGTTCTTCAATCTCAGCCATTCTTTCTTCTTCTCTCCCTACCCATTCAGGTTCCTTGTTGAATTCATTTCTATCGCTCCGTATGCTTTTCTAAAATGTCACTATTTCTTCAATATCAGGCGGGGTTTTTACTTCGATCAACTGTTTCCCCAACTCTCTGTAGAATTTCTTGGTATCAGTATTAAATATATTATTTTGTCTGAAAATTTTGTTTCTCTTTTCATATCTGCATAAAGTTGGGCTTTAACCCTCTTTTGCACGCAGGATTTCATTCATGTTTATCAGATTGTATTTTCGCTTTATCATTCTAGCCCTTTTAGTTTTTACATTATTTCTTTTGGAGATTTCGTCTAAGATTGATACGTCCTATCGGAAGCTCTCGATTTTGTTACTTAAGTGCTCTTTCCACCCTGGATGTTCGTGAATCAACCTCAGGTTGATTCCTTCCAGGAGGACGCGTGCCTTGATAACCCGCGTTACGGACGATGTGATCTAATCTGTTTCTAGTCAGCGTTTTGCATGAAAAATCTGCTTCATCAAGCTTGCCTACTCTCATTTGGATAGGCTGTGCTGCCCAGCAGCGGTTGGTTAAGCATTTTGTTATTACTATCATCATCATCATCATCATCGTCATCATCATCATCATCATCATCATCATCATCATCATCATCATCATCATCATCATCATCATCATCATCATCATTGTTATTATTATTATTGAGTTAGAGAGCAGCGCATGCCATCAAAGTAACACGGGTGTAAATATATGAATACACCCATCATGACTACACACCTGATAAGAGTACACCAGGCACATGTATCACAACCATATGTGCGTGATACAGTGATCTCATATCAAGATAAAGAGTGCATGGCCTTGCAGGTGGGGCCCAGTGGGAATTTTCTTCAGATCGAGTAGCTCATCCCTTTCAAAACGTCCCTAAATAAGGTTTGTCTAATAATGGTGAACAAAACACTTATGTTTCCAAAAATGAATTATTCAAACCCCAAAGAATTCCTCTCAACACATGGTTATGTTACTCCCCCACAACTCTTCCTTGTGATCAGAGATGCACATATCATTAGCCACTAAGGGACATGCTCAACTGGTTAAGGTCAAGCAACTGACTAGCAAATCTGTGTTACTGATCAGAATATTTGCTGTAGTCGATCTACCAAGACAAAACATGTACATGATAACACTTCCAATGAGTTAAGATCAAAAACCATGAGAATCACTGCCTGGTACTGCATCAGGGAATTGTTGTTGTTGTTGTTGTTGTTGTTGTTGTTGTATGTTTGACTTTTGCTTTGTTTTGTACGAGTTGACTCCAAGTCTCACCCAGAGACATCAAGAGACATGTTAGAAGTTCAAGTTGGTATTATGCCTAAGGTGTCATAAAAAAAACGTAGGTAATTAAAAGTTTGTTTTAAAATTTGAGATTACATAAACAGTATTTTACATAGGATATGAGCAGTTCCCATGAGCACTATCTTTCGAATTTCTGCCATTTTGGGGTTTCCTGGTATCTGAGCTAGGCAGGAATCAGCCCCTTTTGCTGTCATTCCTAGGGCACCTATAACAACAGGTTTTGTTTTAGTCGTCAGGTTCCACATTTTGCTAATTTCTGTTTCAAGATCTTTATACTTGCTCAGATGTTGGTAGGTCTTGACAGATATGTTTATATCGATTGGGACAGTCATATCAATGAGGAGGCATAATTTTTGTCTGAAGTCTTTCAATATAATGTCTGGTCTATTCGCATCTATCTTTCTGTCAGTTTGAATGGTGAAGTTCCAGAGGAGTGAGATGTGATCATTCTCAAGCACTAGAGGTAGCTTGTGTTCCCACCATTTTTTTATCGTGGGACAGGTCCAGGTTTTTTCAAATTACCTAATGAATATATACTGTGCTGCTCTATCATGCCAGTTGAGATACTCTATAGGTGCAAGAAGACTACACATGGAGACTACATGATCAATGGTTTCATTTTGCTGTTTACATACACGACATGTTCAGCTACTGCTCTTCTTTAATATGTTGGATTGGTAGTTCCTTGTAGGTACGCATTGACCTTGGGCTGCTATGATAAACCATTCTGTTTCTGATCTTAATCCAGCAGACACTAACCATTGATGGGTAAGAGCTTTGTCAACATCGGCATTATTAGTTCTCTTTGGTATTTGCCATTGAGAGGTTTTTCTTGCCATTTATCAGTAAGAATATCTAAGGCAGTAGTTTTAGCACGGGTTTTCATACGCTTAGCATTTTGAATTCACTTAGATATTCCTTTGCCTGTTTTGTTACTGAATATTATGCTTTCTTGTTTTCATGCTTTAAGACAAGTTTTAACATCCAGTCATCAGAGTTTTTCAGGTAGGTGTCTAGGCCAATTGTGCCAATCTTCATTGTTAGTTCCAGTTGTCAAAGTCCACGGCCAGCCTCTTTTCTTGGCAGGCAAAGTTGTTCTATATCTGCCTTTGGGTGGTGCATTCTATACAATGTCAATAATTTTCGTATTTTTCTGTCAAGATTACATATTTCAGTAATTGACCAGTTAATGATATTGAAGCTGTAAAGTATTGATCGCTTCGATCCTGTTTCTTGCATTCTGTTCTGTCTTGAGTATTGCTCTTACCTTGCGATAACATTCTTTTCTGATCCTTTCCCTCATCATTGTATGTTTGATTCCATCACCTTCAAATACTCCTAGGTATTTGTAGCTCTCCGCTGGTCCTAACTCCTTTATGACATTCTGCTGGTCAAGATTAACATTGGATGTTTCTGTCATTTTTCCTTTGATAAATGTAGCTTTTGCACATTTATCGAGGTCATATTGCATCCTGATGACATCAATTAATTGCTGAACAATCGCTAGTAAGCCTTGTATTTGTTGGTCATTTTTTGCAAAGAGCTTTAAATCATCCATGTAAAAGAGATGATTTATATTTTTATTAAACATTTTATAGCAATTTTGAGAGAGGTATTAAGGCTAGATAAAAGAGGAGTGACGACAGACAGTCATCCTGGAAAAATGCCACATGAAATTCTTACATCCCCAGCATTGAGAGATTCATTGTCACTGTTCAAAGTCAATGTAGTTTTCCGTGGTCTCATACTTACAGACAAGAAGTTTCGCAGAGATTTTATACATTTCCAGACATTTCTTAATTCATCTGTGTGGTAGACTATCAAAAGCATTTTTATAGTCTACTTAGACCATCAACAAGTTTTTGTATCGTTTATGACAATCTTCCAAGATCGTTTTATTGATGAGTAGCTGATCTTTACAACCAATGGTCCCACATTTACATCCTTTTTGTTCATTAAGGAATTTGCCACTTTTTATTAAAGAACTACAAGTATATTCAGTCAAGACAGATGTTAATATTTTGTACATTTTTGTTAGGCAGGTTATCAAGTAAACGATATTTCGGCATCTAGCGTGCCTTAAACAGGTTCAAAAAATAAGCTTGTCAATCTACTTCATTTTTGGTAATATTTTATAGGATTGAAGTAACTCCTCCAGTAGGTATATTGTTGTTGTTGTTGTTATTATTATTATTATTATTATTATTATTATTATTATTATTATTATTATTATTATTACTATTATCCATGTGGCGAGCTGGCAGAATCGTTGACACGCTGGCTAAGTTGTCACTCGTAACATGGTCTACCAAAAACTTTTTATTTTTTAATTAATTATTTTTTTTGTTTTTAAGATCTATATTCGGATAATGTACAGAATCAAATTTGATGGCAGCTGTTTATTTTTATCAAACGAATCTGTTAAATAATGATAGTAGTTCTTGATAAGAATCAAAATATTTCTCGGCGGTTAACTGTCATGTTAACTTCTTTTCATGCATCTAAACCCGATTTCCATTTCATTTCACCTGCTCTCGGGCACTTCATGCAAAACATCAAATACTTTCATCGAAGCTAAAAGGTATCCAGAAGAAGCGTGTCAAATGCGTAAGAAATCTTTTTAAAATGGTCTAAGGGAAGTAACTTTACTTGCGTCAGGGAGGAATTCAACGAAGTTGCTTAGTACTAAAATACTCCGCGCGCGCGCGCGCGCGTGTGTGTGTGTGCGCGCGCGCATGTGTGCGTGAATGTGTAACATATCTATATGCAATTGCATATACTTGCATGCACACATACATACATACATACATACATACATACATACATACAAACATACATGTCTTGAAAATGCTAAATTTAGAAACATTGAATTATTGATATATAGTAGCTGCTGCTCAATAGTAATAAAAATGAAAGACAGCAGAAACACTAAATATTGCAAGATAGTATTAACAAATGAACATGAGATTAACGAATTGAGAACATATTGAAAACAGAACATATTTGAATACTGGTGTATGGACGGATGGACGGCTGGATGGATGGATGCATGCATGGATGGACTGAGGTATGTACGTGTGTATGTATATCCTCT
>NC_068992.1:36321175-36321423 GCF_001194135.2 Octopus bimaculoides | reverse complement strand
CACACACACACACACACACACACACACACACACACACACACACACTTCAGTCTGTTGTTACCATTCTTCCTGATCTCCCCCTCTGTGAAAGAAATTCCTACAAAAACTTTTTTTCGCTCTCCGTATTTTTCTTCATTCTCTCTCCTTTTATTCCCTCTTAATCCTTTCTGTCGAAGAACTTAGGCTCGAAACGTAAAAGACTTTTCCATTCTTCCCGAGCGTTAAACTAACACACTTGCTTGTTGTTC
>NC_068992.1:36320981-36321165 GCF_001194135.2 Octopus bimaculoides | reverse complement strand
TGTGTGTGTGCGCGCGCGCATGTGTGCGTGAATGTGTAACATATCTATATGCAATTGCATATACTTGCATGCACACATACATACATACATACATACATACATACATACATACAAACATACATGTCTTGAAAATGCTAAATTTAGAAACATTGAATTATTGATATATAGTAGCTGCTGCTCAATA
>NC_068992.1:36319810-36320277 GCF_001194135.2 Octopus bimaculoides | reverse complement strand
AGTTTCTCTATATATATTTACATATGTGTGTGTATATATGCACACACATATATGTATACATATATACATATATATCACACAGATACATATACACACAATCACACAGATACATATACACACAATCACACAGATACATATACACATACACATATATATGTATGTATGTGTGCATTTACGTATGTATATCTATCTGTGCATGCGCGTGTGCGCGTGATCTGAAGGATCAACAATTCTCACAATTGGCATCTCATTAAAGAAAAAGTCATTTGATTGTTTGAAGAGGAAGAACAGCTGCGGACACTTACTTGTTATTCGATAGAGTTTATCAGCACATAGTTGTCCTACCTTATCTCCTCTAACGGAACACATAGAAATCAGTGGCGTGCACTCTCAGACATGCAAGCTATGCGCCGCATATTCTGTTATATAATCGGAAAATTAGATAAAATAGTTACTTTCTTGCAAAA
>NC_068992.1:36316779-36319710 GCF_001194135.2 Octopus bimaculoides | reverse complement strand
TGGAAATTGAAGTCAACTCTAAGTGAAAAGGAAAAATATTCTCAAGAATCGAGAATTACTCCAAATTTCATGTAGATGTGTATTTGTGTTTGCGCGCGCGCGTGAGAGAGAGAGAGAGAGAGAGAGAAGGAATGTGTGGATATTTATATACATATAAGTATGTATGTGTGTGTGTACACCTCTAGCTCTCCACTCCCCTCTCTTCCCTTCCTCCACATACAGCCACGCACACTGGCATACGAACACGGACATAAACGCTTTTACTTTCCATACACATTTATACGCGTGCGCGCATACTCAGTGGCCGTCTCAAACACATACCTCCACTCTTTGACTATTCTTCTTTTGATTCGCACCAGTGAACCGCTCACTTCTCTCTACCCTTTCTACCAATCGACAGCCACTTAATGCTTGCGGATGCTTCTACTGTCACACTCAGCTGTCACTTTTCTCTGCTTGTAGGAAAAAGGACCACTTCTTTCAAACAAGTCTACTTTTCTTCTCCCTTTCCAACATTCTAATAAGACATATACCCCAGTTTTCCTATATCTTCCAATTTACTTAGTAGAGCGTACACTAGTTCACCTTTTTCTTTGGCTTTTAATCTCACCATCACGATCTATTTGATGTTCGATTTTTAGCATAATTTTTTTAACATTTTGCGCTTTGTTTCACCCCTTGCAATGGTCTGATCATTCTTATTGAACTTGTTCTTGATGCTTGCACTTGACAAAACCAACAATCCCCACTGCTGTCTTGTAAGTTGTTTTAAGCTCTTTTAATATTGTTCAATACTCAGTGTGTCGTCTGACATATTGCCCAGAACTTTATCCAAGGTCTATCCTAGTTCAGTGCACTTTTCTTGTGCCTTGAGCATTGATACAATGAACTTCTTTACACGCTTAGTTTTGTTTCTGTAAACTTTAAGCATATGACGCCCCTGATTGCTGTGATCTGATCAACAGTCTGCTCCAGTCTGATAACGGGAATATCTTTTTGGTCCAAGTTAGCAGGAACTAAGGTCAGGTATCATCAAGCGAAACATGCCTTGTAGATCAGACTAAGAGCCATGAAGAACATGTAGTGGGGGAACAAAGCATCTGAACTACAAGCAGCTGCTGATAAACATGACATGAAGACTTTCTATGAAAATCTCAAGGCTAGACTAGTATCACTGCACCGGTTCTAACACCAGAGGGCACCCAGCCTCGCACAGAGAAGAACGACATCCTCTCTAGCTGAGCAGAGCACTTAAACACTTAAACCAAATATCAGTTTCAAAATCTGGCACAAGGCCAGCAATTTCTAGGGAGTGATAAAGCGATTACATCGACCCCAGTGATCAACTTGCTTCGTCGACCCCGAAAGGATGAAAAGCAAAGTCGATCTCAACGGAATTTGAACTCAGAACGTAAAGATGGGCAAAATACCACAAAGCATTTTGCCCGGTGCGGATACGATTGTGCCAGTTTGCCACCCTCAATCTTAAACCATATATGAACAGCAAACATTGACATCATTCATTCCTTCATGTGCTTACATGTCCGTGTTTGTGTATGTTTTATGTATATGTATGTGTGTGTGTGTGAGCGTGTGTTTGTAAATATATGCACTTCTGTCTCCTTGTGTGTGTTTTGTAACTATGTACCATGTTTGTATGTATGGATGTGCATCTCCATATGTGTGGACACGTGTCTCCATATGTGTCCTTGTGTGAAGTAAAGTGTGTGTGTATATATGGTCATGTGTTTCAGTCTCCATTTGCGTATGTGTGCTTGTCTGTTCATATAACCTATGTACCTATCCGTCTGTATGTTGATCTGTTTATTTTCATATCCATATGCTTACATACATGTGCATATACACATATATACCCCCCCACACACACACACACACACATACATACATCTACCAACATAACAGCCCACAAATTATTCTACTCAACCTGTGTAAACTGTGGGTTTGGAGGTATGATATCTACTATGTATATTTCCTATTTAGTATTGGGAAAGTTTCATTTATAAGGACGTACTCCCGTATTTGTCTGAGTGTTGGGTCTTTTGGGTGCTTGGATAAGATGCGGATGTCCAGTTGACCCAAGTTGCATCCATAGTGGTCTTTGCCATGCTGGCAGAGTATGGAGGACTGTTTTTTGTCGTCATATTGTCTCAGATGTTCATTTAGTCGTTCCGCAATGCTCCTAGATCTCTTCCCTTTGTACGTCCTGTTCATGTCTTTACAAGCATCTTCTATGCATCTTATGCTGTAAACTACATTTCTAGTTTTACAGTTAATGCCAGGGCTAATCCTAACTACTATGCAGTTATCATTGGTGCATATGGTATTCTCAAAGAGTACGTCCTACATAGTTGTGATCTGACGGAGTTCCCTGGCTTTTCAACAATCTTAATGTTGAGTTTGGTCTCATTCAGAGCTTTTCTAAATATACGGACTAGTTCTCCATGGCCCGGATAGGTACATAGGTCATATGAACAGACAAGCACACGTACTCAAATGGAGACTGAAACACATGACCATATATACACACACATACTTTACTTCACACAAGAACACATGTGGAGACACGTGTCCCCACATATGGAGATGCACATCCATACATACAAACATGATACATAGTTGCAAAACAAACACACACACACACACACACACACATGCACACACAAGGAGACACAGGTGCATACATATACAAACACACGCTCACACACACATACATAAAAATACACAAACACGGACATGCAAGCACATGAATATGCAGAATACATACATACAGATGCATACACATACATACATACATACATACATACATACATACATGCATGCATGCATGCATAGGCACACACGGCGAACTGGCAGAAACGTTAGCACGCCGGGCGAAATGCTTAGCGGTATTTCGTCTGCCGCTACGTTCTG
>NC_068992.1:36312481-36316011 GCF_001194135.2 Octopus bimaculoides | reverse complement strand
TAGAGCGAAAGAGAGAAGTTGAAAGAGCGCCGTGACGGGGCTTTCAATCTATGCGGGGAAGGGGTATTCAAATTTGGATGATTGTGTGCCTGCACGAAGATAAACATTGATCGCGTTCATCACAAGCTAATGGATGACAGGCGATTGACTATATATCAAATGGTCAATGCGGTTAGCATATTTTGTGAAAGAGTTGAGAATATTCTGCACAATGAATTTGACATGACGAACGTTCCTACTCGCTGAGTGTTACGTCTTCTGACACCTGATCAAAGGCGCACCACATGGTTTGAGGCAGATCCAGCTGGCTTCCTTATGTGTGTTGGCTTGATCACTTTGAGCTAGAGACAAAGAGACAATCCATGCACTTTTCCTCACCTGCTCCAAAGAAGGCCAAGGTCATTTCATATGCTTGGAAGGAGACGGCCTCAATTTTTTAGGATGCAAAAGCATTGTGTTTATTAACTATCCTCAAAAGAGCCACACCATCAATGGAGAGTACTATGGTAACATGCTGAAGCAGTTACGAAAGGCTATCAAGATCAAACACCAAGGACATTTGAGAAAATCTTTTCCTTTGTGTTCTTAATGTTTATTGTACCTGCACATCCGCACTTCTTATATGTCCATAGCTTGCACTGAGTACACTGTATGGAATTTCTACTTACACCTTTTCTACTTATTGAGTAGGGCCATTTCACTGAAAGGATTAGTAATTTGTCTGCTTTATTGATAACTAGTACTTTGGTCTTTGCTAAATTAATTAATTAATTAATTAATTAATTATGGTATATGTATGTGTCGATCAGAAAACTGTATGTTCTTTCTTTCTTGATGACTCTTTTTGTCCAACTTAGCCCAATTTTCTAACTAAACTGTCTTCCTATCATCATGGTCATTATGAGTAGCCTTTTCTGATCTTTTGGATACCACTTTGCATTTGTATGGGTTCACCTGTTTTCATGCACTATGTGACATGTCTAACCCAGTAGAACATGTGCTTTTGGTATTCTGCTCTGTTCTTGAATTATCTCATTTTGAATGTGTTTTTGCAATAATATTCTTAATATAGATCTTTCCATGTAGCATTGCAGTTCATATGCAAGCAGCATACACTCTGCTTTTCACCCTAATAGAAGTAATAGCTCTCTGAACTCTCTCTAGCTAGTTTCCTATTCTAGCAGCTATGTTTTCAAAGCATCTTCCTCCACTGTTTAATTCCAGTCATTAAAAAATAGAAACTATCTACTACCACTAAGGATCCTCTTGGGCATTTAGGGAAATCTCTTTTTTGTGTGTTTTTCATGTTTATTCTCCCTGTGCACTTCAGGAACTGATGGTGGGGTGAAAGTTGTTAAATTTTACATAAGTGCATACTTTTTATTTTTATTTATTAAAAACAAACATATAAAAAATAGTAAAAATAATTCCAATTAATCTTAAGTCTGAAAAGACTTTGAAATATTCAAGGTGGAGGACAACTCCTGACAGAATAATAGACTTTTATAAATATCTTTCAAATCATGTATTCTTTATAATTCCTTGAGTTAAGTTGGAGCCTACAGAAAAAATCTACCATAGATGAAGGCATGAAGTATATGTTCAAAAGAAACACCTTTTACATTCAAAGGAAACTCAGTATGAAAGAATCTAATTTTCGTAAAATAATGTTTAATTAAAGAAAACATATTCTATTTACAGTGTTAATGTTTCTCTAAAATATTTTGCCACATGGCAATGCATTGACAATATTTCGAGATAGGTATAGTCAAGGTCATGTGTTTCAGAAATTTAAACAAATTTTCAAACAAAACCAAGTGATTCTGGATTTAAATCTACTGTACAGTACCTTAAACAAGTATATTCACCTTACTCTCAGGCTTTATGTTAATCCAAGCTGTTTAAGTGAAGTGGGATGGAGAGAAATTATTTTGAAGCTTGTTGAAGGGATTGGTACTTTTAGTAGCATCCACTCTTTGATTGATATTTGAACCAATGTGACAAGATTTCTTTCTGGTTTCCTCCAAGTATTTTAGAGACTCTACAACAGTGCTATGTAATATTGTATTATTTGTTTCCAAAATAAATATAAGATAAAAAAAGTGTCAACTTTTATTATCTTCATTATATATATTGTTTCCAGTATAAATTAATATAACTAAGAAATATTACTGGTCCCTGGCATATTGGTAAAAAAAAAAAAAAAAAACTGCCAGTAAGCCACGTCAGATAGTTTGAGAAGCACTGTCCTTCCTCTAGATTAAGTAAAATAAAATTTCTTGGTTGTAGTAGTAAAGTTATCTCCCCTGACATACATCTATGGCAAAGTGAATTAGGCTCACCATTTTTGCATATTTTTGTCAGTGTGTATAAAAGTTATGGTGGGTGACATACAATTTTCTAAAAAAAACTTCCTAATTATTTAATATTTTCGTAAAGGGGGAAAATATGGAAGATATAAAAACAAATATTACGATGTTTAGCTGATAATCTGTTTTAAATAGTTTTTATGTTCAAAAACGTGTTAGGCATGTTATGAGAAGTGGAGGAAAGGCTTAATTATAAAAGAGAAGAAAAATCGTTTGTGTTTAAAAAAACAAAAGCAAAAAAGCTATGAGAAAGCAACAGCCATGAATAGTTAAGTGGTTTTGATTTAAATATGTATTCATTCAGAGAATATCTTGATGAAAGACCACAATTTCTGTTTAGTGATAAGATATAAAGGAGAAAACAGAGGAACTAAAAAGAAGCCATGATCAGAAAACACATTTTCTGTCTCTGTCTGTCTGTCTGTATGCATATGCTCACACACAAATAATAGGACAAATAAAAGAAAGTGGCACTGAACACATTTGATAGGAGTTACATAAATTATTTAATAACAGTTTGACTCAGCTCCATATGAATAAAGTTTCATGGGCTTGTAGGACTAACCCATGCAGGAATTCAATGCACTGCTCCACAGTATTTCACAGTACAAAAAGTGGGGTTCTGAGGCAGATATCAACTTCAGAAGCAGGCATGCAGTGATGGTGCTCAGAAGAATGAAGAAATTTTGATCCAGCACTTTGATTTGCAACCATTTGTTGCATTTGAGAAGACATGTCAAGCTAAGTAAAACTGTGGCTATCCATGCCAATAGGCAGGTCCTTTTCAGCATGTGTCAGTGCCTTGTAAACAGTACTCACGCCAGCTCCATGTAAAAAGCACCTGTGCTAGCACCATGTTGAATGGCATCCAATTGTAGAAACCATGCCAAATCAGGCACAATGGAGCTTGAGCATCTCTCCAGCCTGCCAGCTCTTGTCAAACTATCCAACCCATGCTGGCATGAAAAACAGATGCAAAATGATAATGATGATGATGATGATAATGATGATGATGATGATGATAATGATGATGATGATGATGATGATGATGATGATGACGACATATTATTCTTTTACAAATATATATATAAATTTATATATATATTATCACAAGCATAGTGTTGTCAATGACTTTAATGTTTTGGCATGCTAGCTTTCATT
>NC_068992.1:36310814-36312321 GCF_001194135.2 Octopus bimaculoides | reverse complement strand
ATATGTATATATATATAGATGTTGTGCTCGAGAAAGAGCACCATCAAGCTGAGCAAAATCACAGTCGTGGTAGATACAGGTGCCACACAAATGGCACCCATGCTGCTGGCACGTAAAAGCACCCATTACACTCTCAGAGTGATTGGCATTAGAAAGGGCATCCTGCTGTAGAAACCAAGCCAAATCAGACTGGAGTTTGGTGCAGCCTTCCAGCTTGTCAGCCAGAGTCAAACTGTTCAACCCATGCCAGCATGGACAACAGACGTTAAATGATAATGACAATGATGATGATGATGATGATGATGATGATGATGATATATATATATATGTATATTCATTGACATGTGTTTATATGTTTATACACATACACACACATATACATATATGTTTATATGCATATACATGTATATATATATATAAATCCTTATCAGTGTCATCTTTATTTTAACATTAAATTTTTCATGATTGCATGTATATATCTGAACTCCTTGAGACAGGTACTCTACACTTCGATGCCCTTTCCTCTTGTCAAACTACACTTGTTTCATTGCTGGACATGTTTGCATAGAAAACTGGAAATGAATGACACAACTTCGGGATATGCATTAACTTTCATGCAGTGTCAAGACAAGTCAGCCCCCACCTCCCCTGCCACATACAGTCACACACAGAGATGAACTCTCAGCCACACATACACATATATATATGATAGGCTTTTCACAGTTTCTATCTACGAAATCCAATTAAGGCTTTGATCATTTCTGAGGCTGTAGTACAAGAAACTTACCAATGATGTAGTACAGAGAGACCAAATCTGAAATCACATGACTGCACTTAGCACGCAACCAAATCAATATCTATTATAAGTTTATAAATATATGTGTGGGTGCGTGGGTGTATACATACATCTTAGTCTCAGTTCCTCTCATAAAATTAGCCTGCACATTGGGCAACAAAATATCTCCAACAATCCTATTTTTGAGCTTAGCTGCATAGATCATCTTTCTTTTGGAAGAAGAGGAGAACATCATGAGACTTACATTGACAACTTGATTGCAGAGACTGACCTGGAATGTATCCAGGACCTTGAGGCTGTAATATTGGACCAAGAAGTGGGGCAGGTGGACTTTGTTGCTGCAGCCCGGATTAAACCTGGCCATAATATATATATATCAAACAAAAAAATCATCTCTCTGGTGGTACTCACTGTATAACTGTCTTGGGTATTCATTCTTTTGCCAGTTTGATAGCATGAACTGCAAGTTTCACTCTTCTTTCCACCACAATTTCCTGCTTAGCTGCATAGATCATCTTTCTTTTGGACTTCAAATTTTGCAACTCTATCGCTGTAAGTGATCTTGAGCATTGAGTGTAGACACCATTAATGAAATGCATTCAATCTCTGAGTGTTATTCACTATTATTTTCCAAGTTTCTTGGGCATAGACTGCTATTGGCAGAACAATTTGTATATATATATATATATATATATATATATATATATATAT
>NC_068992.1:36307045-36310690 GCF_001194135.2 Octopus bimaculoides | reverse complement strand
TTATATAAAACAGATGTTTTTAGGGGGGTTTTGTTTGGAAGAGAACATTGTTTTTGTTTTTGGGGGTGAGGTTCCAAGACAATGGAGATGGAGAGATAGACAGACAGACAGACAGATAGATAGACAGATAGATAGACAGATAGATAGATAGATAGATAGATAGATAGATAGATAGATAGATAGATAGATAGATAGATAGATAAATAAACAGGCAGATAAACAGATGGGTAGAGGTAAAAAAAGAGAGATTGGATATCCACCTTCCTATTTCCCATTCATTCATTTATTTAATCAGTTTTTCCTTTACCATTGTATTGGAATGGGTTTAGGGATGGTGACCACTTAAAAAAAAATCAGGTGTGGTTCAGTCATCACTGAAAGCCTTTTTGCTTTCTTTCCTTTCTTTTTCTTTTCTTTCTTTCTTCCCTTTTTCTTCTTTTTCCCTTTCTTCTTTTCTTCTTCCCTTTTTACTTCCTTTTTCCTCATTTCTTTTTCTCCTCTTTGAGTTATATTTAGAATATACCCATACCAAACATTCATTTTTGGAGGGAATTTCTGATAGTGTTGTTTTGCATGAAAATACACAATTTTATTTTTTGGAAATTAACAATTTGAAAAATCAATCAGTAAATAAAAGAAAACGAATATATATATATGTATATATATATATATATATATATATATATATATATATATATATATATATATATATATATATATATATATCATCATCATCATCATCATCGTTTAACATCCGCTTTCCATACTAGCATAGGTTGGACGATTTGACTGAGGACTGGTGAACCAGATGGCTACACCAGGCTCCAATCTGATTTGGCAGAGTTTCTACAGCTGGATACCCTTCCTAACGCCAACTACTCAGAGAGTGTAGTAGGTGCTTTTATGTGCCACTGGCACAAAGGTCAGTCAGGAGGTACTGGCAACGGCCATGCTTGAAATGGTGTATTTTACGTGCCACCTGCACAGGAGCCAGTTCAGCGGTACTGGCAACGAACTTGCTCGAATGTCTTTTCACGTGCCACTGGCACAGGTGCCAGGAAGGCGACGTTGGTAATGGTCATGTTCAAATGGTGCTATTTACGTGCCACCGGCACGAAAGCCAGACAACTGATGCTCTGGCAATGAACACGCTCAGACGGTGCTTAGTGATTTACTGGTACTGGTGCCATCACGATTTTGCTTTCGCTTGCCCCAACAGGTCTTTGCAAGCTGAGTTTAGTGTTCAATGAAGACGTTGCCAGTCTACAAATTTAGTTCGATATATATATATATATATATATATATACATATATATATATGCACACACACATACATACATATATATATGTAAAGCTAGAACATCCCAATGCTACACATATATATCTGAACATTTACCTTCTTTACCTTCAAACATTCAATTTTAGGGAGGATTCCATGATGAAGTATGTGTGTACATGTGTGCGTGTGTGTGTGTGTGTGTGTGTGTGTGTGTGTGTTTCTGTGTGTGTGTGTGTGGTTGAGAATATTTCCATGTTTATACTGTGTAACTTTGATCACGCCTCTTTCAATTCCATGATTTTGCGTTAGAAAACATTAGTATAACATAAAACATACTGTCTCTGTTTTTCTTTCAAACATTCAACATTGGAGAGAATTTTTGATGAAATGTAGTTCCATTACTTTTCAGTATTGCGGATTGTCTTGTGCACATTTGTAAAAGAGAAAAATTTTGTATATTTACAGATGCTTACTTAATGGAATCTTGCATAATTCTTCTTGTTGGATATGTTGCTTGTGGACTCTTGTACATTGGCAGAGGGAATTATTTGTTTTGCCAATATAATTTTTCTTTGCAGTTTGGGCAGGTAATGCAGTACATGAGGTTTTGCGTTTTGCAATTCATATCTGCATTTATTTTGAAAAGGGATCCGCTCTTGAATCTTATGTGGGAACCACTTTCCAATTATTTGAAGTTGTTGATAGTGTTGCATGTTCCACATCGCCTATCTCCACATTCTTTTACTAAGAATTCTGATTCATTCTGTGATTTAAATTCTGCCCTTATGAGGTGTTTTTTAAGATTTTTTGGTTGGCGTCTGCTATTCTGTATGGTGTTTTTTTCAATCAGAGTTTTCATTTTGGGACTTTGTAGGAGTATAGGTATGGTCGATTTTATGGCATGAAAGATGTTGGTTATTCCAGAACTGTGTGTGTTAATGAACCAAATTGTGTTTTCATCAACTTTTTCCTTAGGTGTCCGTAGTTGGGTAATGTTCAGTTTCATTGCCTTTTTAATTCCCTCATTAATTAATCCTAAGGGATATTTCTGCATTGTGAGGAAGCTTTTTTGAGTTCGCTGAGTTGGATTTCACGTATTTTGGGGTCAGTTACTATAGCACAGATGCATTTTGCCATGCTGTATGGGATGTGTCTTTTGATGTGTGATGGATGTCAAGAATAGAAATTTAAATATTGGTGTGTCTCAGTTTTTTTTTGGTTTTTTTTTGTAAAATATGTCTGTTATGACTGTGGAGTTCTGTATTTTTATGTGGATATCCAGGAATGGTAGATCATTGCAACTGGATTCTGTCATGAATTTGATGGATGGGTGAAGTGTGTTCAGTATGTTGTTAAATATATTCAGATCTTCATTTGTCCCAGAAGATGAAGCAATCATCAAGGAAGCCTTTCCACTTTTTAATGATATATTTCTTGTATTCTTGATCAAAAGTTTTCTCTACTTCCTTATAAAGTTTTTCTTCCAAGTATCCCATAACTAAGTTTACATATGAGGGTGCAAACCGCATACTCATAGCCGTGCTCTTTTCTGTCAATATGTTTTATTGTCGAATCTAAAGGTATTTTCCTCTAGTACTAGGCGTGTGGCCTTAGTGATGAAGTTAGTCTTGAAGCATTCATTTTTCTGTTCTCTATGTTTCTCTGCCCAGTGTTTGATTGCTTCTAAGCCTAAAGTGTGCGGTATATTAGTATAAAGATTGGTGACATCAAAACTTGTGAGAATAGTACCTTCTGCGACAGTGGGAGGGATCTGTTGGATGATATCTATGCCATCCCATGCATAACTGGGGATTAAAGAGCACAAAGGTTTTAGGAGTATATCTGAAAAATGACTTATTAAGTCATTTTTGACTTATTTAGTCATACAAATGACTTAGTTGTGTTTGCACTTGAGGTCCAGCAATTTAAGGTCTTAGTTTAAGGTCAGCAGGCCTTAGTATTTTTACATACAGGTTCTTCTGCTTATTTATGGCAATTTGTATTTCGAAGCTTTTGTGGATTTCTTTTTTAAAGTGGTCATCATCCTTAAACCCATTCCAAAGGAAAAAATAATTAAATAAATGAATGAATGGTGAATAGAAAGGTAGATACCTTTTTCCTCTACCTATCTGTCTACCTATCTGTCTATCTGTCTGACTATCTATCTATCTATCTATCTATCTATCTATCTATCAGTCTATATTCTATCCATCCATCCATCCATCCATCCATCCATCCATCCATCCATCTATCTATCTATCTATCTATCTAGCTATCTATCTACCTACCTATATTTCTATCTATCCATCTCCATTGTGTTGTAACCGCACCCAAAAACACAAAAACAATGTTCTCTTCTAAACAAAA
>NC_068992.1:36293108-36303720 GCF_001194135.2 Octopus bimaculoides | reverse complement strand
GTAATTATTTGTATCTAAAGCGTCACCTTTACCTTTGTAGCAGTTGACTATGGTGCTGCTACATTGGGTATGACTCCTTTGTGTATCACCTGGTTCGTAATACGGGTGACTAGGCTATAGCCAACACTGCCAGATATTTTGAGCATCTCTGCAGTGATTCCTGATGGGCAGGGGGCTTTCCCTGTCTTCATACTCTTAATTGCTTTATATATATATATATATATATATATATACTTTCACTTCGCTGTGTCTCTTACATTTTTTCTCGCCCTCCTAAATTCTCTAAACGATAGCCGTTCTCTGCAAAGAATGTTTTTTCAAACGCAAGATAATGATAGTTCAAGAAATATTCTTCTTAAAAAATTATGACCAGGTGAGTTGTCTTCTTTCAGCAGAAAGATATATAATCCACATGAACTCACATGAGCCAGGAGGCTACCTGAACTCCAGAATGGAAGGCGTGGGGAGTTGTCCACATTTTCGGAAATTTTTCAAAATTGGATAACCTAGATATCAAGTGAAGGAAGACTACTCGCCTGGCCATAAATTTTTAAGAAGAATATTTCTTGAACTATCACAGGCGTTCTTGTGTTTGAAAAAACATTCTTTGCAGAGAACGGTTATCGTTTAGAGAAACTGAAGAGATGTCTAGTTCACACTAGATATGAAACCAATGGGTTTTTTTCTAAACTATTACGTTACACATACAAATATATATATATATATATATAGACATGTATATATATATTTGATTGCACGCCACGCATCCATTTCCAAGTTTATCTTTATATATGTAATATATATTATATTTCTATATATATATATATATGTATGTATGTATGTATGTATGTATGTATGCATGTATGCATGCATGCATGTATGTATGCATATATATATATATTTATATATATTGCATGGAAAAATGCGAGCAAGAGAAACGATATTCTTAAGATTATAAACCTAGAAAAGCACAGGACAAGTTACTACCTGTACTTTTTCAGGTTTATAATCTTAAGAAAATTATTCCTCATGCTCACATTTTTCCATGTAATCCATGTTTCTTCCAGGTTCTATTATGCTAATTAATAATGTGTCAATTAATAATTTAAGATTTTACCTTATTGAAAATTGAATAATAAATTTAAAGTGTGTGTTGTGTGTGTTTCTGAGAGAGAGAAAGAGAGGGGGAGTGAGAAAGGTGTGTGTGCGTGAGGGAGAGAGAATGTGACAGCGTCTTCTTTCTTTCTTGCCTTTAACCCTCCAATACGGTGTATAGGCCACTTATAATTGAATTCCATGTTGCATAATTTTTCTCTTCTGTACTTATACTCTGCCATGAATGTCCCCCTTTCTTTAATTCCTTTTGTGTTGATCTATGCCACGAGTTCTTAGGCCTACCCCTCTTTCTATATCCATCCGGATTCTACTATAAAGCACTTTTCGCTACATTTGGTGTATCCTTTCTAATTGTGCTACCAATCCACTTCCACTTTTTCTTAAATATTTGGGTTGGGGTTTTAAGGTTCGGGTTATGAGTATTTTTGCCAAATTTGGTGAAAATCTGTTCAATACACCGCCACAAATTTTTCACCAAATTTGGCAAAAATACTCATAACCCTAACCCCAACCCGAACCCTAAAACCCTAAAGCTAAAACCCTAACCCTAACTCTAACACCCGAACCCTAACCCTAAAACCCTAAAGCTAAAACCAGTACAAACGCACGAACGATGTCATAAATAACAGTACCACCGATAGTTGTTGACAAACAACGGCACTAATTTTATTCAAGGGAAAAGATCCCATTACACCACCACGTCTTGTTGACAAGTCACAGCAGTGATTGTTTTCACCTCAATAGACGTCAGTGATTGGTTGAAATTACCGAAATACGACAACTTTTAACATGAAATAACTTCAAATATAAACATTTTTCTCTGTTCTATAAGACAAAATATACAAGTATACAAAGTTTTAAAGTGTTTTGGTAGAAAATACACTAAATAAAAAATGGTGTCTGCCAAATCAGAAAGATCCTTTGTCTGTTCCATGATAATTTGTAGCTTTTATCCAATGAAAGTTTTTGGCTTGTTGAAAATTTGTATATCCTGTCTTTCTCATAACTTCATATATTTTCATCGCATGAAAGTTATGCTGCTTGTTTGCTTGAAATGTTGGCCTTTAACTTCTGTTCGTCCTCATACAGATATCTTACATTCTTTGCTTTGTTTCTCACATATCAACCTCCTGGCTATTATCATATTTCTGTGTTGAATGAAAAGTCATGTCCAGATAAGCTCAAATTTGTTTTCGTAATTTTTTAATTTTGTGTCATTTTATTCAACAAGATCCCTATGATGTTAAAGCTACCTTATTACATTGTCTTTAATGTGATTCAGATTAATTCTAGTAAGCTGCTTCATTAGTAAGCCAGCATGCTTTGTTTCCCCACTTTCATCAATATTGTCTTTGTCCTGAAAATATGTATACATCGTCTTTTTCATAATAATTTGTATATTTCATCCAATGAAAGTTTTTGACTTGTTGAAAATCTGTACATTTTGTCTTTCTCATAAATTCATGTTTTCATATCATGAAAGTTATGTGGATTGTTCATGATGTGCCAACCCATTTCCAGCCCCACCGCCTATACTAAAAATCTTTCTTCCATACCAGAAACTTCTGTCTCCCCACTCTCCTAGCATATATCAGCACCCAATCACTTGTTAATGACATATACGCCCATTACCCATTTTTCATCTTCAATCTCATTGTTGTTGTTGTTTAGGCATATATGTCATGTACTCCCATTACTCACTTTTCATCTTCGATCTCAGTGCTGTTGCTTACATCAGACGTCTCTGATACGAAACATAACAAAATTAGTGATGGCTATAATTTCTATAGAAAATCTGTAGATATAACCTTAACAAGTGATGAAATAGCACTGCTAACAGAGTATTGACTTATAAAAACGTTTAATTTACTTTGTAGTATATTATGGTTGCATAACGAAATATGGTATCCCTACAGGTCCTTAGCACCCTATCGATGATAGAATTATCGTATAAAAGACATTGTTAATGCCTTTTGTATCGGAAATGCAAGTTAATTAACAGTTATTATTTACCTTTGTATAAAGAATGGTTGTACACTAACTTTTTTCTGGTAGATGCAGGAAGTGTGAAACAAATGAATGATGGTAAATTAAATGCAGATACAAACTGATATGATATGCCTACTGGCAAACGTCTGTGCAAACTTTCTATTCAGGTGCTAAATGCTGCCCTATCTCCCTGTTCACTCTTGTCGTGCCTTCCACGTCTTTAGAATTGATATAGTCAATGCCAGGCATCTGTAGTGAGATTGTTGAGATGCTAGAAGAGAGGTGTGTAGATGCATGTTGAACTTAAGAGGGTGGAGAGGAGCCTCAGCCAGATTCCTCACAGGCAAATAACAAAATCTTTTACAAAGGTAATATGACGGGGTAGGTAGTGTGGGCATACTTTTAGCTGAGAAATAGCTGGATAAGCTGATTGAGGTACAAGAGAGAGTGCAATAAGATACTTATATTTAGACTAGTTTTGCAAAATAGTACAGCAACTATTATTTCTGCCAATGCTCCTCAACTAGGAGTGCTGGATGACCAAAAGGACAACTCATTGAGGTCCACAGACTAAATAATAGCTTGTGCAAAATCCCAACCTGACCTAGGGAGATGTGGTGGTTTGAAAAGTGAAGTAGACAGGACCTTAAGAGTAAAGAAACTGATCTGGAAGAGTTGGGGTAGCAGAGAACTACACCAGGAAGCTAGAATTGAAACTAGGCAACAGGTATATTTAGCTAAGGGAGAAACAGAAAGGAAAAAGTTTCCCAATGTTCTGTGGTATGAGACATGCCGGATTGCAAGATAGTGTGTCAGAGAAAATTGTGATCTTGTAAGAGAGAAGTGTGTTTGGATGGAATAGTGTACCCTTGCAGCTAGTGATTCTGTCAAGAAAGAGTCATGGAAACGCCACTATGAGAGGCTGCTAAATGTGGAGAATGCGTGGCAGAAGGAGAGTTTACTCAATGTGGACCCAACAAAGGGACCAGCTGAGTTGTCAGCAGCATGATAAATAAAGCAATTTAGGATATGAAAACAGAAATTTCCTGACCCATCAGCAATTAATGCCAAGATACATAAAATATGCTTATATAATGAATTAGATTGTCCAGGCAGCATTACTGTTAGCTGCTACAAAGGTAAAGGAGATACCTTAGATAGAAGTAATTACAGAGGTATCAAATTGCTGGACCAGATCATGTAAGTTATAGACAGGGTCATAACTCAAGGAAGAAAGTTAACCTAGAAGCGATGCAGTTTAGTTTTGTGGCAGGGAGAAGCAACTGCAGGAGAAACATTTAGTGAAAAATAAATCATTGGCATCTGGTGGTTGTTGTGAAAGCTAGTAGATAAGTAGGTGGTGAGAGCTGTCCAAGTATGCTCAGGGATGCTGTCAGTAAGGAAAAAGCTAGCAATGAGAAGAAAAACAAATTTAGTCCTCCAGGCCATAATAGGGGAATTTAAAACCAGCTGCCCATGGAAGCGCCTCTGTGCTGATGACCTTGTTCTTATAGTTGAATCTCTAGTAGAATTAGGGAAGAAATTTCAGATGTGAAAGCAAGGCCTTGATTCAGAGTTAATTTAGCAAAAACCAAAGTACTAGTTAGTAGGAAAGCAGACAAATTACTAATCTCTTGAAGGAAATGCCTCTGCTTGATATGTAGAAATTCCATACAGTGTACCTAGTGCAAGCTATGGACACATAAGAAGTGCAGTGGAATCACAAGAAGGTTAACAAAGAGAGTAGTCTTTGTGTGTGGTAGATGTACAGCTACTAAGAACATAAAGGAAAAAGATTTCCTCAAATTTCCAGTGGGGTCCTTAGAGGTGGTAGATATCTTCTGTTACTTAGGTGACCAAATTAGCTGTAGAGGAGCATGCTATGAAAATGTAATTGCCAGAATAAGAATCAGTTGGGAAAAGTTCAGAGAGCTATTACCTTTGTTGGTCACAAAGGGCCTCTTCCTCACAGTGATAAACAGATTGTACAATGCTTGTGTACAAATGGCTATGCTATGTAGTAGTGAAATGAGGGCTGTAACTGCAGAAGACATATGAAGGCTTGAAAGAAATGAAGCCGGTATGCTCTACAGGGTGTGTAATGTCAGTGTGCATTATGACAAACCTTAAATGTTTTAAGAGAAAGATTGTGGATAAGAAACCTCATATGTAGTGTGCAAGAGAGAAGATTGTGTTGTTATGGTCATGTGATGCATATAGATGCAGACAGCTTCATAAAGAAGTGCCGATTGCTAGAAGGAGAAGATGCAAGAAATGATGAGTAATAATGAGAAATGATCTTCAAATATTGATCCTCACAAAGAGAACAAAGGACCAAGGCAATTAGCAATTTGCTGTGCTTGAGAAGACCCATCCAGCTAAGTAAAATCAAGACCGTAAAGGAATGTCGTTTATGTCTACCACCATCCTGCAATCTATCCCTGACAAACCTCTCTCCCACATTCCATCTTATCAATACTACCCCTTCCCTCTATCTCTCACTCACCCTTGCAAACCTACCCGCACAAAGTGTGTCCCTGTTGAATCTCTTTTCCACAACAAATCTTCCTAATATTCCCTCCCCTACCTGTATCCACTCATTACATTCCCCCATCCTCCATCTCCCATTCTTGCAATTCCTGGTCCACTTCACTATATACACCTCCCTGTAACTTGAATGTATGCCCTGTTACATCTTCACTATCTGATCTCTCCTCTACTGCAAGATACCTATTTCTTTCCTGAAATATTACTCTCCACCACTCTCAGTTCAGGGGATCTTATCTTGCAAATTATTTGGTAACTTCACTGCTGTTGGTGTCATGTAAAAAGCACCCATTACATTCTGTAAAGTCGTTGATGTTAGGAAGGGTGTCCAGCTGTAGAAATTATGCCAAAGAAGACTGAAGAGCTTGGTGCTGGCTTCTGATTTGCCGACATCTGTCAAACCATCCAAACCATGCCAGCATGGGAAATAGCTGCTAAGTAGTGATGATGAAATATGCATACATATGTATCTGTGTATGTACATACATAAGTATGCATGTATGTATACATGCATATATCATCATTATCTATTACAAGTTTCAGCTCAAGAGCTGTAGCCATACTGGGGCATTACTTTAACTTTGCTACACTTGAAACCATCTCTGATATGTGGCATTTAGTGAATGATGGAGTTTGATGATGCTGCCCTCATTTGCTTTTCCTGCTGCAAGGTAGGTTCAGATTTGTTTTGAAGACACCTACATCCACCTGATTCAGGCCTCTCAGGCATTTTAGGAGGATATTGAAGAGCTGCGGGTCCTTGAAACCCAAGTTGAAGCACTTTCTCATCCTGTATCTTGATGGCGATGTTGGGATCTTTGGCACTTTGCAATGGAGGCCTGTTCAGATGCTTGTGTAACTTTCAATGTCAAAGTTTGATACAAGTCCTTCCAAGTGGGGGAGAGGGAGAGAGATTTTAAGAAAGCAGAAACCTACGTTTGTTGTACTTTATATATTGGAACAACTACAGGACGTTTGGGCTAAATTTGATGATTTTCTTTGTCTCCTTTCTTCAGGAACAGTTGTATTGTATTGGTGAACAGTCAACAGTGTTGCAGAGTAGAAAGATTAAAGTTGTAGTCAAGAAAGAGTTATGTGACATGGTGGTATGGAAGCCATCTGAATATTGGAGAAAAGTTACCTGTATCATGATGATTTTGCTGCTCAATGCTTTGTGAACACAGTAAAGGCTGTAAGATGACATGGACAGATGCAACAAACACTACAAAGACATGGCTAGCAGGAAGGGATACAGTAAGCAGTCTGACTGTGTCCACACACCAGAGTTCATCCTCAACATTGAATAGGGTTTTAGGTTCAATTCAGGTAGTTACATGAAGCTGCTAGAGACTGTGGTCAATTCTCAGCTAGAGAGGGTTGCTACTAGAAGCCCATATGTATAGCAGCAAGATTCGGCTCCTTGCCATATCTCTGGAAAGATTGTGCTTTTGGAGAATTACAACTTCATCAACCCCAGTTTCTGACCTCCTAAACCCCTGATTGTAATCCCACAGATTACAATGTCTTGAGAAAGACACCAACTGCTCTTCCTGCAACACAAGGCTGAGTTGGTGGCCAAGATCAAGATAGTGTTCGAAGATCTATCCAGAGCCACAGTGAGGAACACATACACCTGGTTCTGGAGCCACCTGGAAGCTGAGGGTGGCTACTTTGAGTAAACTGTTATCTATCAGCCATAGTTTTGTTATTTTTTGATTTTTTTAAATACTTTTATTTTTGGATGGGTATCATGTTCTCTCTTTCTCTCATGCAAGCTGTAAAATTTATCCCAAAAACTATAAATTACAATATAATACAATAGATATGTGGCTGGTGAGGCTGACATGATATTGATGACAAAAAAAATCATAGAAAACTTAAAAAAGAAGGCACCATGATTGTATAGAAAGTTTTTCATTTTATACATGATTTCTGGGATTATATATACGTATGTACATACAATTATATGTATATATGTAAAGAATTCAATTGATGCTTCAATCAGAATTTCACACACATATAGTAGTACATGTACAATTGTTCAAGCATTATTCCATAATGATAGAAGTGTATTGGGTAGCACCAGCTAGACCTATTATAATTGGTCAAGCCCTGTTCTGTGGCCAAATATATAGCAGGTCAGGAATATTGTTGTTAGCTACAATACTGTAGTATAAGATATATATATATATATATATATATATAGGGAAAGGGGAATCATAATAAAATTAATATTTATATTTACAATGATAAAAGGAAGCAAAAGAATGAGTGATAAAGATAGCTTTAGAATGTCACACAAAAATAATTGTATTCAAGGAAGACAAAGAATGAGGTTCATTCCATTAACTATAGTATATTACAGCTGTCAATTGAGCCAAGATGGATCAAAAGCAAGACTGAGTCCAGTGGGATATGGTTACCATATAGAGTGGTGAGCTTTATGTTCCCTATAGCATGCATTACATTTCTCACTTCTTGCTTTACACATACATAACATAGACACAGATATATACATACATATGCATGTATATACATACATACAGATACACACACATTTATAATGTGTGTGTGAGATTGTGCATTTGTGTATTTTGTGGTAAATGAAGACGCATGCTTATATTCAAATATTGATTGCACTTTAAATATATACACATTAAGACATACTGTCAACTTATACACATACCTTCATACATACATTAATTATATTCCACTTAGTTTATCAGTTTATAAATACATATTTTATCCAGTTATTTACATGTAACTTACACATATATACACTTATAAACACACAAACATTCATGTACACTTGTCAATATCTAGCATTCGTAGAGCAGTATTTGAACTGGAAGCAAAAAGCACAGGAGCTTCACTTATGTTCACTTGACTTTTTTTCTCAAAACCTATTGTGGTAACTATGTACATCCAGAATAGGTACTTCACAACAATTTCACTCAGTAACTCTTTCAACCCACCAGTTTAAGATGATCAGATGAGGCTATAAAGCCTTAGCTGACCCCACTTTTATCTATGTTTTAAAAACAAAAATAAAAACTGATCACAAAATAAAATTAAAGTCTAGTAAAAGATCAGGATGAAAATTGACTGTGTAATATAGTTCGTATACACTTGCATTTACACTTAAGTGTTTAATGTTTCTGCCATTGCAGTAATCAAATTATGTTTTACTTTTTGTAGTCAATAACTTTGCACTCATCTTCTCCAGCCTCTGTATTTTACATTTCTTTTAAATTAAAATTAATCAAGGACAAGTGATCTGTATTTTTAAATCTTTTGAGAATGCCTGGATGGCTATTTTGATGTTTTTGTGTTCTCTTTCATAAATACAAAAAATATATAATACACCTGTGCATGTGAGTGTGTGTCTGAATATGGATGTATATATATAAATATATATATATATATATATATATATTCACACATACACAAACATGTACATATATGCATATGTGTATGTGTGTGTGTATATATACATATATACACACACAAGTATATATTGACAATCACCAAGCTGTTCACTAAGTGCACAGCCTAGCACGTTCACTGTTTCCTGTATATTGAAATATGAAGTAAGGCATAATGCATGATAATCTTGTAAGTCGCAGCTTCCAAAAGTTTGCCTAACTTTGATGTATATTGTGTTTTTAACCTAACATGTATAGAGAAAACCTATAGCATCATGCTATTTACTAGTGTATATAGTATGATACACAAATGACAAGATACACACACATACATGTATGTATACAAACACATACAATTACACAAATCCAAACACATGCATTCTTAAATATATCTATTTTTTCTTTTTTTAGACTGTAAGGCAATGCCTATGACCTATTATATATATATATTCTTTTATTTGTTTCCTACATTTGACTGTGGCCATGCTGGAGCACTGCCTATATATATATAAAATTTCCAGGATCCAATAGAATCAAGGCATTTGAATAACAAAGGCACTAAGGTAGAGTTGGGCATAGTGTACCTATGCTCTAATAGTGCATACAGTGCTTACAAAAGTAAATACAGATTTGTCCCTCCATTTATGCACACATTCACAAATATTGACCAAATACTCAATGTATACACAGGAGTAAACTGTGACACCTATTCCACAATCCACTATAGGTTCAAGATCCAATGCAGGGAGTGTGGTGAAGTATAAACAATAACACAGATGGATTGAGGTTCACTACTGCTGTTTCAGACATGTTCTTTATTGATGAATAAAACAATTACATCATGTAAAAAGAACATTTTCTTCGAGTGAATTAAGAGTAAATTTTAAGATTTAGGATTTTTCACACAAATAGTATATAATGTATATACTTGTATCTCAGTTATAGCTGAGAAAGTGAATAGAAAATGCTATTCTTGGCACCCCTTTGCTTGCTGTCAGGTGGTGCCTTTACTTTGTTTCGTCTCATCTTAATTTTATTTAGTCATTCATTCTCTCACTTATCAAATGAGGGACAGCCATCTTGTCCCATTGAGTGCTAGACTTTGAGACCCTCTGACATCCTTTAAGTGGATGAGAATTTTTATCTTTTTTTCTTTTCCTGTCCTCTTATATTTCTCTTTCAGTGCCTCAGAAAAGTTAATTTATTACCATGTATATATTCATTTATATGTTCATACACACACGTGTGTATTTTATAGGTTATATAATATATATATATATATATATATATATATATCAATTTGAATAAGAGCCATAACGCCATCCTATAATAAAACTTGTTTAATATTCTATGCACATTTCAATGCAAGATCTTGCATTGAAATGTGCATAAGATATTAAACATAGGATTGCATTATGGCTCTTATTTAAATTGATATTCACCCACAATTGTATCACATATTTGAAAGTCTTTATATTTAAACAAAGTATAAACAACTTTTCAAGTGAGAATTTTGCTACTTTGATAACAGGTAC
>NC_068992.1:36291792-36292983 GCF_001194135.2 Octopus bimaculoides | reverse complement strand
TATATATATATACTTTATTTAAAAGCAGCAGAAATATAACAAAAGACTGTTACTCAGAGTTTCACGTTCCCATTCATCGGACAGTTTTGCTTACTCCGGTATATATATATATATTTATATATATAAGGCAACAGGAGAGGCTGTGTCGTAAGTAGCTTGCTTACTAACAACATAGTTCAGGGTTCAGTCCTACTGTGCGGCACCTTGGGCAAGTGTCTTCTACTATAGCCTTGGGCTGACCAAAGACTTGTGAGTGGATTTGGTAGATGGAAACTGAAAAGAAGCCCATCGTATACATGTATGTGTGTGTAAATGTTTGTGTCTGTGTTTGTCCCCCTAACATCGCTTGACAACTGTGTTTACGTCCCCGTAACTTAGCAGTTTGGCAAAACAACTGATAAAATAAGTACTTGGCTTACAGAGAATAAGTCCTGGGGTCAATTTGCTCGACTAAAGGTGGTGCTCCAGCATGGCTACAGTCAAATGACTGATACAAGTAAAAGAGTATATATATATACACACACAGAGGTATTTTGATGCAAACAGGAAAAATAAAACTTAAAATATGAGCATATGTATATTTTTGATAAGTGTCAATGCATAAAACTCTCACACCTTGAGTTACTCTGTTACTTCTGCTAAATATTGATATATATTATACATATCTTCATTATCAGACATTAAATGATGATGATAATGATATATATTACATATATATAACACATATTATATACATAAAAATGTGTATATATAATATATTTATATAAAACAGATATAATGGACATAAATGTATGTGTAAATATGTATATGAATATACATATTTGTGTGTGTGTATATATATATATATATATATATATATATATATATACATGTAAGGTGGGTGGCATTTGGAAGGGCATCCAGCTGTAAAAATCATGCTAAAACTAACCTCACCTGTGCTAGTGTCATGTAAAAAGCACTGAATCCACCCTGCAGAGTGGTTGATGTTAGGAAGGGGCATCTAGTCATAAAAACCCTGGCAAAACAGACACAGTAGTCTGGGGTGGTCTTCTACCAGGTTGGTTCCTGTCAACCGTCCCACACATGCATGGATGGAAGATGAATGTTAAACGATGATGATGATGATGATGATGATGATATACATACATAAATATATACATACATTCATACATATGGACACACACACACACA
>NC_068992.1:36289153-36291655 GCF_001194135.2 Octopus bimaculoides | reverse complement strand
ATATATATATATATATATACACACATACACATATATATGTGTGTGTATATATGTATGTATTTATGTAATATATATGCATGTGTATTTTTTTGTGTATATGTTGTGTTCTCATGTAGTTATATATTTATATTACGCAAAGTACATGACTGGATTATTTAGTTAGAAATAATTTACTTCTTTACACATGTTTGAGTGACTATCAGAATATTCATGCAATTATTATAAACTGATGTATACAACATATGTAGCTGAACACATGTGGGGAGTGAAGTCAAAATGTAGTGATTTTTCAACTAAAATGTAGTACTATAGGTACTGCACTGCCATAGAATAGCAACAGTTATGCATACAAGCTATATATATATTTGAATCTATTCAAACATTTGGAGCTGATAATTTACAAAATAAGAATAATGAAATCTGTAATCATAAAATATTGGTTTCAAATTTTGACACAAGGCCGGTAATTTCAGGGTTTGGGGTTTCTTGAGTACATGGAAACCAGTGTTTGATTGCTATTTATCTTATTGACCCTGAAAGAATGAAAGGCTGAGTTACATTGGTAAAATTTGAACTCAAAACATAAAGACGGACCCCTCAGCATTTTGCCAAGTATGCTAACAATTCTGGCAGCTCATTGCCTTCTGCAGTCATAAAATATTGACACAATTATGATATGAAATTCATGCAAAAGGTGGTGCTCCAGTATGGCTACAGTCAAGTGACTGAAATGTGTAAAAGAAGAATATATATTTATGCACACACACACACAAACTTACATATATACGCATACACGTGTATGTACATTCATATAGATATATGTATATGTACATATATGTGTGTGTGTGTGTGTGTGTGTGTATATATATATATATATATATACACACACATATAAATAATGATAAATCGTAATTTGAAATGCCGATCATATTTGTCTATTTGTTGTTTCTCCTGGTACTGTATGAATACATGATGTGATTTTAGAGTCAAGTTTTGACTGCTATCTCTAGCATGGTGGTATCTTTTAGATACCCTTAATTATAATATACACACACACACATATATATGGAAGTATAATGTATGTGTGTGTGTGCGCAATTATATGCAAGTGTGTGTATGTGTATATATGTGTGCATGTGTGTGTGTGTGTGGGGGGGGGAGAGTCGGTGTTATTGGATCGATCCAATAACACCATGTACAAACTCTATGCTTGGAATGATCAATTTTAAATACTATTGGAACTTACACACAAGGTACACGAAACTTATATGTATACCGTTCTGCTTAAACAATGGAACTGCCGATACAACATCCCTGCATATCTCATGTCTGTTTTCATTCCTCCACTTCACTCTCTATTTCATATCTTCTCTAGAATAACTCTTGCTTAACCTGTTTCTCGCACCGTCTCTGAGATATATAAAATATCCCGAAAACAGCTGTAAGACCTTCTCTTAATAAATGTTCTGAAATCCTTCACAGCCTTGGATTTTTATCTCATTCTGTTAATTTTTTATATATATGCACACTAATATATTACCTACTTTGGACTCATTCGCATAATCACCGAACCTGGAGCTTAACAATAGTCTGTCCATAGCACTTACTTGGCATTATTTGACACCATTACCTCTCATAACCTCAATATCTATCTATCTATATATACATATATCCACACACACATTTACATGAGTAATGATGCATCCTTCCATGTGCATGTTGCTAAGATGCCAATGAAATGCAAGTGGTTAATTGGATGGATTCTTAGAACTCTTAAAATAAGAGATCAGGAAAACATGATGGTCCTCCAGAGAGCATTTGCCTGAAGTGGCTTTGACTATTGCTCCCAGCTATAATCACCAACTAGTGTAAAATTTATTGCAGAACTTGAGGCAATTCAATAAAACTATACGAAGAAGATAGTCTCTATGCAGCATATAGCCTACTTGAAAAGACTCAAGAGATTGAGATTCTATTCCCTGGAGAGTAAGTGGAAAAGATATGCCCTAATATACATCTGGAAAATCCTGGAGGGTCATGTCCCAAACTTTGGCATTGAGACTTACATTAATGCTAGGACAGAGTGCCACTACATAGTACCATAGACTCCAACTTTGCCATCAACATGTAGAAAGAAATATTGCAACAAACTGAGCTTTCAAGAACCACAATTCTTCAACATTCTCCCAAAGGGTCTGACAGACCTGCATGGGGTGGATGTAGGTGTCTTCAAAATGAAACTAAATCCCTTACTGTCAAGAGTACCAGATGAACCAACTTCACCACAAGAAGTGCAAATTAGGACAGCAGCATCAAACTCCGTCATGCACCAAATGTCAAGTTCCAAAATGAATTAGAGAAGTAAAAATTATATAGCAACATCAAATGGTAGTGCCCCAGCCTAGCCACAGTTTGCTAACTGAAATTTGTTCAATTCAATACATATATACACCTATATATATATATATATATATATATATATATATATATATATATATATAT
>NC_068992.1:36286665-36288379 GCF_001194135.2 Octopus bimaculoides | reverse complement strand
ATATATATATATATATATATATATATATACACAGTAGGGGGAAATAAATATTCGTACATGTCAAAATTCTTTATTTACTTAATTTCTAATGAACATAAATGGGATATACCAATACTATATTCGCATACACATGCATAAACTAAGAATATGCAAAAGAAACTAATAAATTATAGTAACTAAGGAATTTATATTCAATTATAATTATTTAGGATTGAAAAAAGTATTCGTACAGAACATAAATAACCAATAATTCTGATTAAATACTTCGTAGCATAACCATTATTCAGTTCCACTTCAACCAATCTTTTCTTGTAGTTCTTAATCAATGACTCGCATGTTTCTTTAGGAATTTTTTCCCATTCTTCTAGACAAATTTTCTTCAAATCTGGAATGCACGTTGGGGCTCTTGAATGAATTTTAATTTCCAAATAACGCCACAAATTTTCAATGGGGTTCAACTCAGGATCTGGCTTGGCCATTCAAATAATTTTATATTGTGATTGACAATCCATTTTTGGTAGACTTCGCCGTGTGCTTAGGGTTGTTATCCTGTTGTAAACCCCACCCTTCACAAAGCTGGAGCTTTTCTACAGAGTCCCATAAATTATTGTTCAAAATATTTTGGTACATTTCTGCATTCATTCTACCATCTATCTATCTATGTAAAATGCCAGTGCCATTTGCAGAGAAACACCCCTACACAATGATGTTGCCACCTCCAAACTTTACAGTAGGAATTGTGTTTTTTGGTGAATAGGTGGTACCATCTTTCCTTCAAACATGGCTATGTGAATTTCGTCCAAACAATTCAGTTTTCAACTCATCTGTCCATAGAACATTTTCCCAGGGGGAATTTCAACCATGTTTCGTGGTCTGCTACCACAACAGCTCCTTTATAGGATCCAGTTAGCTCAAGACATCATCAGGAGGAACCACATCCGGTTTCAGATTTATCTTTATCAGATTTATCTTTATGTTCATAAACAAATTTTAAACGGGCATCTCTATGCCTTTTAGTTAACAGCGGAATTTTTCTAGGAGAGCATGACTTCAGTTCATTCCTATGAACTTCATTTTACTTAAAGATCTAGGGGAAATCTTGCGTGGTGCACCGGATCTTATTCTGTTTTCAACAGTTCTCGATTTTTTATGTCTTTGAATAAATGAAGATATGGAAGAAAATGGAATACAAAGGGTCTCTGATATTTTCCTGTAACTTTTACCTGCATTCCACAGTTCAATAATTAAGTTTTTCACTGAATTTGTGAGTTCTTTACTTTTCCCCATTATTTACGACACTACTTTATGTTGTCTCAGTGTTGAATGAAGAAGCTAGAGTTTTGACACTTAAAAATGACCACTGATAAGATTATTGGAACAAACGAGAAAGTTCTAGTAAAAAAGAAAATTATTTTAACAGTATTTTGTGGCATAGAAAATCATAAATTTATTCTGTATGAATACTTTTTTCACCCCTAAATATTTATAATTTTATATAAATTCATTAGTTACTATAATTTATTAGTTTCTTTTGCATATTCTCAGTTTATGCATGTGTATGCAAATATAGTATTGGTATATCCCATTTATGTTCATTAGAAATTAAATAAATAAAGAATTTTGACATGTACGAATATTTATTTCCCCCCACTGTATATATGTATGTATATATATATATATATATATATACTCCGGTATATATATATATATATAT
>NC_068992.1:36285266-36286142 GCF_001194135.2 Octopus bimaculoides | reverse complement strand
TATATATATATATATATATATATATATATATATATATATATATATATATGTATGTATATATACATGTATGCATGTACATATATATGTATATAGCTGAAATTGCAAAGATAATCTGGAACTCGAGGTAAGAAAACTCCGAATGACCCATCCTTGTTTTCTTTGTATCGTCTATCTGGATGTTTTGCGTTCTTGTACCATTTTGGATTTTTTTATATATAAAACATATAGCGGCATACATACATTTTGGTCTCTTATATGTAAGTATATATTTACATATATACATATCTGTATATATATATATATATATATCTATGTATATATATTTATATATCTGTATACATATACATACATATATACCTGTGTATATATATATATATATATATGTCACCACATCTCACACCATATCTTGCCACAACACACACCACACCACCCCACACACACATTAGCAGTGACCACTTCCCAGCACTCACACCACCATCCACAAGTGTACACATGCACATGTCAAGGTCACCAGCTCCCATCCCATACACATACATACGCATGTTCGTTTGGGGATTACCACTACTTTATTACCTCCCTTTCGTCCTAGCTCTCCTGTCTGATCCCTCTCTCTGATATTCGCCATGATAGATTGCTAGCCACTAAACCCTTTTAATTTCCTCTCTGTGTTTGTTTCTGTGTTCCTTTCTGTCGAAAAGGGTAGGCTTGAAACATTAGAGACTTTCTCACTTCCCGAGCGTTAAACTAATACATCTGTTTGTTGTTTACACACCTGTATTCGTCTTTTGATTTTTTGAGTGAATTCTACCCCATATATGTAAATATATATATATATCTGTATATGTGTGTGTATATATATATATATATATATATATA
>NC_068992.1:36283301-36284297 GCF_001194135.2 Octopus bimaculoides | reverse complement strand
ATATATATATATATATATATATATATATATATATATATATACATATATACACACACAGATATATATATATATATATATCTACAGTGTGTTTTAAAAGAATTTGATATTATTTTGTAATCTAATATCTTTAACAGATTGTGTAGGAACAGGTTGAAATTCTATGTCTAATATTTGATATGCTTATCTTTTTGGGTATAGAAATGACATTCACTAGAATAGAAAAGGCGTTTTGTGTGTCGGAATATGCTCAAACACAGCTGATCCAGACTGTGCAGCATGCATTTTTGAGAGTTCTCTAAAAAGTCACCAACAGCAATGCAGATTTTGACATGGCACAAACATTTCAAAGTGGAATGCCGTCTGTGTAGGCCAAAAGGATCTGGACGACCAGTAACATCGGAAGAGACATTTGAGTGGGTTTGCTAATAACTCTTGTGAAACCCAAAGATGTCCATAAGAAAGGCAAGTCTGGAAACCTAGGTTCCTCCAACAACAGTTTGGTGCATACTGAGGAAACACTTGCTAATGAAACCCTACAAGCTGCAGCTTGTTCAAGCCATAATGGCAGATGAAAAGTGAAAGCAAAACATGGGGCTGTGTGAAGGGCCTGGTCTATGTCCTCCCTTTTCCTGCAAACATAATGGAACTCGAGCAGAGAATCACTACAGCACTGGAGACAGTTACCCAAGACATGCTGCAGTGTGCTTGAGAGGAGCTGGACAACCGACTTGACGTGAGCCTTGTCTTAGGCAGCGTGCACATTGAACATTTGTGAAATCGTTCATGGAATCCACATACCTTCGAATTTCTCATTCAAATTTGGAGGAGTAAATCTTATGCTGTTCAACACTGAGCCTGTTTAGTATCATTTGCTTTGACTATGTAGTTTCTGTGAGACTTACATCTCAAATGATATTAGATGTTTTGAAACACCCTATCTGTATATACATGTATATATATATATATATATATATATATATATATATATATATATAT
>NC_068992.1:36277842-36280154 GCF_001194135.2 Octopus bimaculoides | reverse complement strand
AATTTATATATATATATAAATAGTATATATATATGTGTGTATGTATGTATAAAAATATTTTTGTTTTCATTAATTTTTAAGTGTATTTTCTTCATGGTTTCTTAGATCAGACAAATATTAAATCATTGTTTTACAACTGTTTTCCCTTCCATTTGCCAGACCTTTACATGTCTTTAAAGTATAGGGACTTTCATTCCACACATCTTTTAAGGCATGAAGTGAACAAGAAACATGAAGAAAAAAATTAACACAACCCACTCACGCACACATGCATATGCATTATGTGTGTGTGTGTTTATAATGATCTTCTTTCAAATTCTTTCTACATATATAGTTACACAGCTTCTGTTGGCCTAGGACCTATAGTATAAGGTACTTGCCCAAGATGCCATGCTGTGTGACTGAGCCTAAAACAGCTTGCTTTGGGGCACACATCTTAAACATAAGCCATCTATCTATATACCTGTGTGTGAGTGTGTGTGTGCAATATAAATATGTGTGATATATACATGTGAGTGTGTGTGTTTGTGTGTGTGTGTGTTTGTGTGTGTTTGTGAGACTATGTGTATACAAACATTCATAAAGACATATCAAGAAACCTATCCATTTCTGCTATTCATGTTGTTTTAAATGCTGAAATTGCTATTATGTCTTTATTATAGATTTTGATCCCTGCCAATGTCAATTTGTTAATGTGTTTCACGTATCCCTCTCCTCTAAAATGTCAGAACTACTATAAATTCTTAGTGATGCTAAACATAATTCTTCAGTCCTCAACAAGAACTTCTGATGAGATGTTGATTGATAAAAGATTGTGTAAATTCACTCTTTCAGAACCATTTTATGGTTGCCAACGAAATGTGTAAAGATTTGTAATTAAATAATTTCAAATAAAATTCTCCAGTTTTATACTTTGTTTCCATATTATGGGGCCATTATGACTAGTAAACTTATAACATGAAATTTTGTATAATAACACAAATTTTCTTTCCAGGCTTCCATTTTGGAGTATAATGTTTCGTACAGTGTTCTAACTCATTGGTTACATGTCATGCACTTTAATAGGCACTTAATAAACATATATATGTGTGAGTGTGCATATATGTGTTTATGTGTGTGTGTAAGTATGCATATATGTACTTATATACAGTTTTTATATTTTTCCTGTTTCTTAATATGATGTTTTTGCTAATTTTCTTCTTTTTTATTTATTGACTACCGTTTTTTCCTCAGTTTAGGTGTATTATCACAGCTGGCATCCTGACTGCTGCAGCTACTACTGCTTCCACCACCAGGAAGAGATCTGTCCCCAAACAGTGATGATGAAGAAGGAGAGGGCAATGAAGAAGATTGTGTGGGAGAATCTGGATCTGTAGAATTGCATCCTGAGCCTCCAATTGTTGACCACATACTTCCAGCCCCTGTATGACCAAGTCCGCGGATAATACATACAATAATAAACATTGGAAGAAGTACTGGAAGCAGCAAATACATCATCGGGTCATCTGAAAGCAGAGAAAAAGACGAAAGATTAATGGTCAGAACATATCCATGAAAATCAAGGTTAATCAGGTTTAGTAGCTAAATAAAAACAGAAGTTAATGCATCCTAGAGTAATGCTGGAGAAAGTAGAGACTAAAGGTTATCTTATCTTGTGACACAACAGCACATAGGACCATCTTAAATGCAAGTGCAACTTGTTGGTCTTGGGCCTCAATACTGATGGGATTTTAGGGGCACCATCAAGACATATACGTCTTTGGCACTGCAAAAAGTGTGAAAGTGAAATAAGAACAAAGAAGTGGAAAACTCCAGTACTGGTCTGATATTTTATCAATCTAAAAAGAAACAAATGCTAAGAAGCATTCTTTCCAATTCTCTATAAACTTTGCCTTAAATGAAATTTACACCATCACAGACAATTAAAAATTCCAATGTCATGACAAATGGTGTTGTCATCATCATCATCGTTTAACGTCCGCTTTCCATGCTAGCATGGGTTGGACGGTTTGACTGAGGACTGGTGAAACCGGATGACAACACCAGGCTCCAATCCAATTTGGCAGAGTTTCTACAGCTGGATGCCCTTCCTAACACCAACCACTCAGAGAGTGTAGTGGGTGCTTTTACGTGTCACCTGCAGGAGGATAAATAATTTTTGTGCATTTCAAATTTTATTTCAATTCCTTAACAACATTATGGGTTGTAGTGGGAGTGAATAGACACTTTGGTGTCTGCTGGATGCACTTTGCCAGGGACGGTCAGATGGACAGGCATCACTGGCCTTTATTCAACTTCTAATCTCTCACTTG
>NC_068992.1:36276634-36277832 GCF_001194135.2 Octopus bimaculoides | reverse complement strand
AAAACGGCCACGCTCGAAATGGTGTCTTTTATGTGCCACCCGGACAAGAGCCAGTCCAGGGGCACTGGCAACGATCTCGCTCGAAAACCCTACAAAGGCCAGTCAGGCGGTATATATATATATATATATATATGTCTGTACGTATCGTCGTCGTCGTTTAACGTCTGCCTTCCATGCTAGCATGGGTTGGACGATTTGACTGAGGACTGGTGAAACCAGATGGCAACACCAGGCTCCAGTCTGATCTGGCAGAGTTTCTACAGCTGGATGAGCTGGATGCTCTTCCTAACGCCAACCACTCAGAGAGTGTAGTGGGTGCTTTTACGTGTCACCTGCAGGAGGATAAATAATTTTTGTGCATTTCAAATTTTATTTCAATTCCTTAACAACATTATGGGTTGTAGTGGGAGTGAATAGACACTTTGGTGTCTGCTGGATGCACTTTGCCAGGGACGGTCAGATGGACAGGCATCACTGGCCTTTATTCAACTTCTAATCTCTCACTTGCTGGCTCCTAGCACCATACACCAGTACCCCACTACAGCTGAACCAAGCGAAGGGATGGTGTTAACAGGAGTCAGTGGCCTAGTGTTTGGGGCAAAAGCATGTCTCAGGTAGAAGCATATGGTTGGGGCTAATAGCTCAAAGAGGAATGGATGCTGCCAAGCTAATTTGCCTGTGATACATTCATGATGATGGTGACTAGATTAGAACCCATAGCCAAATTGGTTGTTATCCACGATATCAAGAGAGAACAGGCCTCAATTTTTCCATGGAGTCCTGGCAACCTTCAACTTTTTCAACTCAATATTTACATGCTATTATTTACAGTTTTATGTGATGTGCCTCAAGAGCCAATGTTCCCAAAAAGGATTATATATGACACACACACACATGTGTATGTGTGTGTGAATGTATGTATGTGTGTGTGTGTATGCATATGTACATATCATCATCATTGTTTAACGTCCGCTTTCCATGCTAGCATGGGTTGGACGATTGGACTGAGGACTGGTGAAACCAGATGGCTACACCAGGCTCCAGTCTGATTTGGCAGAGTTTCTACAGCTGGATGCCCTTCCTAACACGAACCACTCCGAGAGTGTAGTGGGTGCTTTTACGTGCCACCAGCGCGAAGGCCAGTCAGGCGGTACTGGCAACGGCCACGCTCAAAATGGTGTATTTTACGTGCCACCTG
>NC_068992.1:36272737-36274003 GCF_001194135.2 Octopus bimaculoides | reverse complement strand
CCTCACGGCGCAGAACATTGGCAAATCTTTCCTTATCTGCTTCCCCTCTGGCTAAATAAACCTGTCGCCTAGCCTCCCTTCTGGCACATTGGTACAATTCCCTGCTACCACCGTTCTTCCAGTCCTTCCAAGCCTGTTTCTTTTGTCTAATAGCCCTGTCTACCTCCTTGTTCCACCACCACGTTACTCTGGGTCGGGAGGGGACCTTACACCACCCACAAATCTGGTCGGTGGCTTTCAATAGGTTGTCCCGCAGAAATCTCCAATTGTCTTCCACGTTGTATGATGCTATATCCCCTTCTATTTCGTTAAATGCTTCAAGTAACTTGTCTCTAAGTCTCTGTCCGTTTGCAGGGTCTTTAAGCTTCCATGCAGGGTACATACATATATGTGAGGTATTGGTATCTAGAAGATTCAAAGAGTCACACAAAACGTTAAGTAAGTGCTATGGACAGACCATAGTTAAACTCTTGGTTCAATAGTGATATGAGTGAGGAGACTAATGAGGGTCTTGTATTAGCATGCATATATATATATGTGTGTTAGACAAAATGAGATAACAAAGCCAAGGCTGTGAGTAGTTTTCAGGACATTTACAAGGAAAAACATATAGATATAGTCTTACAGCTGTTTCTGGGATATTCTGGATATCCCTTCATCAGAGATGATATGAGATGGTTAAAATAGAGGTAAATATTTGAGTTCGAAATAAGGAATTATTATGGAAAAGGAGATTGGGAATATAGAGGGAAATAAGAGAATGAAAGTGGAAATAAAATATATTAAAATATTGAAGTTGCAGTTCCATTATTTGAGGAAAGTGGTGTATAGAAGTGGTAAAAAAGTTTCCTGTACATGGTATGTAAGTTTCACTAGTAGTTCACGTTTAGAGTCATACATATATATACGTGTATACATAAATATATATACGTATATACACGTGTATATATATATACATACACACACACATACACAGGGGGTAGAGCTGGAAAGTTCCTGGCTTTAAGGGAGGCCTGGTTCAAGTGCTTTCTTTATATCTCTCTTATATATTTCAAGGTATGTTCAAATCGATAGTAAAAAAAAAAAAAAAAAGAAACAGGCTCATAAATATCAGATGAATGATCATAAATGCATAATATGCAGAATTGGAATTATAAGCTTTTCAGTTGTAATGCATTAAAGAATACTCAACACTCACATATTGAGTTCTGTAATTTATTGCTTTTCAGATTTATATATATACACACACACACAAATATATACATA
>NC_068992.1:36268890-36272492 GCF_001194135.2 Octopus bimaculoides | reverse complement strand
ACACGTGTATATATATATACATGTATATACATATATATATATTTGCCATGATAGATTGCTAACCACTAAACCTTTTTCGATTTGCTCTCTCTGTTTATTTCTGTGTTCCTTTCTGTTGAAGAGCATAGGCTTGAAATGTAAAAGACTTTTTCACTTCTGGAAGCCATAAATGAGGTGATCAGTGAAAATTAATTTTTATAACGTTGAATTACAACCATAGTGAGAAAAAGAATAGCATTAATGAGAAAACTGGTTTTAGATTAGGCAAGGGAGGGAACTCTTGAAAATTATAATAAACCAAGAAATACTTTTAATGGGATGTGCAGAAGGATGAGTGTGTCTAAATATTGTAGGCCAAGGTGACAACTCCAAACATATTAGAATCTTATTAGATTTCTCAAAAAAATTCTATGAGAAAAATAGTTTTACTTCATACATGGAAAAGGATTAGGTAGAGATTTCATACTATGTGCCTAAAGCAAAATATGAACATACAAGAGGGGCAATAAACAAGGTGCAATAAACACTAAGAGTGTGTAGGAAATAACTTTTCTCAAATGCCCAAAAAGATCCCTAGAAGTAGAAGATAGTTTCTGTTATCTCAGTGACCTAATCAGCAGTAGAGGAGGCTGTTCTGAAAGTATAGTTGTTAGAATAAGAATAAGCTGAAGAACATTCAGAGATCTTTTACCTCTGTTGATCACAAAAGGTTTCTCTCTCAAGATTGAAAGATACATTGTGTGAGCTTGTGTATGGACTGCAATTGTTACATGGTAGTGTGACATGGGCCTTGGAAGCAGAGAATTGAGAAGACTGGAAAGAAATGAAGCTAACATGTTCTCTTGTACACAATAAGTGTAGATGAATGGTATAGTATGTGTTGAAAAGAAACTGGATATAAGAGGAATCAGATGTACTATGCTAGAAGGGACATAAAATACATATAGATGAGAATAGCTGTATAAAGAAGTACTAATGCCTTAAAATAGATGGCACTTATAGAATAGGTAACCCAAGAAGACATAGGATGAAGTAGTGAAGGCTGATCTCAGGACTTTGAATTTCACACAAGAGATATTAAAGGACCTGGATGTTGATATACACAACTGAGAACTATCTCAAAACTTAAGCCATTCATTTTCCACCTCAAGTTTTCCCCACTATTTTTCATTCAACATATATTTATTAGGTTACCCCTCATTCATTATAACCACTTCAGCCATTCCTCATTTCTAACCTTCACTCACTTTTCCCCCATACACTTTTGCAGCCTCTACTCATCCACACTCCTCTTTCTTCTGTAGAAACCATGCCAAGGCAGACAGTGATACCTTTGTGTACCTTGAAGGTCCATCCCAACACTTTATCGCCACTGTTTTAGCTGTTTTGCTGACTCCAGCTGAGTTACTCCCCAACACTCCTTTATAATATGAATAGACATGTAACACCTCTATATCAAGAAAACAGTGCTGTTTCTCCTCCTTTAACCTCTCATCTCCTTGCATAAAGCTGCCTACCTCTCTATTGTAACTCCACTCAATTATAAGCTGCAAGAAGAACTTACTAGTGCTGTTGCCACCCTGTACACTGACTGTAATTGCTGGGGTTAGGAGGGATATCCATCTGTAGAAACAGTACCAAAGCCAACATTGGGACATGTGCAGCCTTCAAATCTGTCAGATTCTGCTGAACTGCCCAACTCACATAACAGCATGAAAAATGGGCATTAAATGATGATGATGATGATATATACACGTGTGTATAAATATACACATAAACATATACATATATGCATAAATAAGTTGTAATAATGAAGTCAAACCAAATAGTGATGTTTTGAAATCACTTAATATGTATGTATAAGGTTTGCATAATATATAATAGGAAATGCATCCATTACATAAACCTTCCTTAAAACATCTCAATATGTATATAAGGTGAGGCAGCAGAATTGTTAGCATGTCAGGCAAAAATGCTTAGTGGCATTTTGTTTGTCATTATATTCTGGGTTGAAATGCCACAGGGATTGACTTTACCTTTTATCCTTTTGGTGTTGATAAAATAAGTACCAGTTGAGAACTAGGGTCAATTTAAATGACTTAGCCCCTCCTACGAAATTGCTGGCCTTGTGCTAAAATTTGAAACAGTATATATATATATATATATATATATATATATATATATATATATATATATATATATATATATATATATATACTTTTTATCAAAGCTGCAAAATCTTCACAAAAGTGCAACTTTAATAAAAAGTATATTGCTCTACCTTAAGTATTCTTTTCCCACCTTGTTTTGCATTTATGTACTTACTTGTGTGTGTGTGTGTAAGCATAAAACAATGTATTATGAGGTGTCTATTTACTTCTGTCATGTCTGTACGCCTGTGTGTGTGTGAGTGTGTATATACACACACAGACATGACAGAAGTAAATAGACACCTCATAATACATTGTTTTATGCTTATTTTAACTTATTTTTTATTAATCAACATTTTTATGTTTCAAGTTCTAAATGTAACTGCTTAATCATGCCACATAGAAAAGAAGCCTTGGACTTGTCCGAATTTCAAAGAGGCTGTATTGTGGGTCAATCTGAAGGTGGAATTAGTCAGCATAAAATCGCAGAAAATCTTGGGATCCCGCTTTCTATAGTTAACAGAGTGACTGTGCAATTCATCAGAGAGGGGAAGGAATCTACATCACCTCGCCCAGGTCAACTACAGCCCTCTGACAGGACTCTTCACTTTGTTAAGAGGATAATCCCCATTGCAGGGCCTCTGACATAGCAGTTGATCTCAATCCCAGAGCAGCTGTCAGGTATCTCCACAGACTTGGCTACTATATTAACCAGCCAATATCAAATTGAGAAACGATTGGGCCAGTGAGACGATAGAAAGGCCACTAGCATTTTGGGACATTGTCATATTCTCTGAGTCCAGATTTGTTATATTTTCTGACTGTGGTCAAGTGTGGGTCTGGAGACTCCGTGATCAAGAATTTGATGTGAAAAGATTGAAGCCAACAATGAAACACGGCAGCTATTCTGTGATGTCTGGGGAGCAATTTGGAGCAATGGTCAATCAGAGCTGGTGGAGTGTGAAGGAAACATAAACTCAGATAAATATGTGTCCATATTGCAGAAAGGACTCCTTTCAATTTTCTCCAGTGGAGAAATGATTAAAGAAAATTCTTTATTTATGGAAAATATGGTTCCTTGTCACACGGCTAAAATGACCCAAGATTTGTTGAATGAGAATGGCATTAAAAAGCTTCCATAGCCAAGCCAGTCACCAGATATGAACCCTGTAGAACACCTCTGGGGCATAATGGACAGGATACTTCATGAAAAGAAAAAGAAAGCATCCTCAAAGCCAGATCTTTTGAGATTACTCCATGAAATTTGGCAAGAAATTTAAGAGAATATTCGTCATATGATCAGTAGCATGCCTAATAGGATCATTGCATTGAAAAATGCAAAGCGAATGTCTAGTAAATATTAGATATTTACATTATAATAATTAATAAATAATTTGAATGTAAAATTTCAGATTTAAATAAATTTTGATGATTATAAGGGTGTCTATTTAC
>NC_068992.1:36254846-36268810 GCF_001194135.2 Octopus bimaculoides | reverse complement strand
TATATATTATATATATATATATATGTATATATGTGTGTGTGTGTGTGTGTGTGTGTGTGTGTATACATATATATATCATCATCATCATTTAACAGCCATTTTCCATGCTAGCATATGCTGAATGGCTCAACAGGAGCCAACAAGCCAGAGGACTGTACCAGGTCCCAATGTCTGCTTTGGTATGGCTGCTATGGCAGGACAATGCTCCAACACAAATCCTTGCTTTCAATGGCTGCTGTGAGTGACTGTGGCTTTGACTCTACTTATCATCTGTTCTCCAGCATGAAAAAAACACTTGGCTGGGAACCAGTATTGCAGTGATGATGATGATGATTATGTCATATCTATTGTTGACGACTTTTTTTACCAACAGGATGAAAGCTTCTTTACTAATGTTATCCAAGCACTGCAACACAGATAGAAGAAGTGTGTGGACCATAAGAGGGACTATGTTAAAGATACTCCATGAGAGTATCTCGGTGAGTCTATGAACTTTTCAGCTAACTCTCATATACTAAAAGGTATATTAAAGGTTTCATACGTCAACACTGTCCAACCATGTTAGCAGTGCAATTCACTTACTTTTTAAAGTTATCGCTGCAGATTTTTGATTGCATAGTTTACATAGAGGTATTCATATACAAAACAAAACCTTCAGTGCTGGCTCTAATATGTATGTATGTGTGTGTGTGTGTGTGTGTGTGTGTGTGTGTGTGTGTGTGTGTGTGTGTGTATGCATGGATGTATGTATGCATGTATGTATGCATGCATGTATGCATGTATGTACGTATGTACACATACAGATACAAGCTATATATACATATACATAAAACACACACACACAGACATTTACTAATTAATATATACATTTGTATACATCTATATCCAGGGAGAAGCTGTTTGTCTTTGGAGGAGCTGCCTCACAGATAATACATTATGACTGGGTACTGAAATAGCAGCTCAACCACTCAAATGTAGATGAGATATATCTTGATTTTGCCAAGGTCTTTGACAAAGTTGATCATGGAATGATATGTCAAAAACTGAGTGATCTCTGGGGAGACATCAATCTGCATCAGAGTCCTTTGAGGAACTGTACTGGGAACACTACTATCCATGATGGCTCTCTCAGACATGCCCTCAGCCATACAGTCAGTCACTCTCATCTCAAGGGCCCTGATGACATACTAAAACTGCAAAATGACCAGCATACAGTATACAAATGGACTAATAGAAACAACATACAGTTTAATGCTTGAAGCACTCCACTATCAACCCACAACAAACTACAATCAGAATACACATAAGCAGGGGATAGTGCAATCTCAGAATCAGGATTGATGCATGATCTGAGAACCCACATGTATAATGCTGCAATGTTCCATGTGTATATTACCAAGATGGCAACACTGTGCAGAGCAGTAGCTTGATGGATTCTGAGATCATTCAGATCTAGTAAAAAAGGATACCATGCTACTCTTAAGGAGAACTTTCATTCCCAGTCATCTAGATGGCACCGCAGAGTGTCAAACTGGTGGCAAAACTTGAGGCAATCCAGTGCTACTACAGAAAAATGATTGGCTTGGTAAAACAGATAAGCTAAGAGGCTAAAAGAACTGACGCTCTACTCCTTAGAGAAAGATGATATATACAGGTACACATGTATGTGCATGCACACACACACACACACACACATGCACATACATATTGAGAGACAAAAGTAGAAGACAATGTTAGAGGTGAAGTAAAATTATAAAAAAGAAATAATCAACAAAACTGTTTGTTACTCACTGAATCTTAATGATCCAAAAGTAATCTGATCTTTGTTTGGGGGAGGTTTCTGGCCTTCACTGAGTATTTGTACAGGAATTATTTCCCCTTTGTCATCATCATCATTGTCCATGTGATGAGATGCTGCTGATATTTTTGATCTAGTTGAGAATATTCGACAGCCAGAACCTCTTGCACTCTTCTTACTACTGTCATTGTTGCTGCTGTTGTTACTGTTGATGCTTCTCACAGCATTGGGTGATGAATTTGTTGACAAGTTGCTTAATGCTAAGCTTGTCTCTTGTAGAAGGTGTGATGTAGCATGGTGTGGTGTGCATGCACTGGTTTGTGTCTCTTTTGGCACAGCTTTGAACATTTCAGCAAATTTGCGTCTCTCAGCAGCTTGGATGGCACTGGTTCGAATCTTGTTGATTCTCTGCTCCATATTTTCCCGACGAGCATTTTGCTCATTCTGTAGCTTAGTTACATCAGGATGATTGTCAAGATTTATTTTAAGGTAGTTGTCGGAGCTGAGCTCCCCTGTTGATGGTGGCCAGGAGCCAGCACCTCCTCTGTACACAGAGGGAGAAGCACTGCATTTGGTGTTCATTGGTGGCATGGTGTTTGGTGTATTCATTGTAACATTAAAGTCACTATAATAATATTTGGGGCTATTGACTATAGACCTTGTTGGCAATCCTTTCATGCCCTGTAGGTGATGCCAAGGTGTCTGTAGACCATCATAGGTAAGTCCTGGAGAAGGACCAATATCTGTATATTTCTTCCATTTTTTCTCCTTCTTCTTCTTTGAATTCTGAATTCCCATTCTTGAAGAAAATTATAAAAGAAAAAGAGTATTTGAGAGAGACTAGAAAACAAATGTTGAGAAATGTAAATGAAATATTTAAAATTTATAGTAACTATAAAGATTAATTTATTTTGTCTCATAGCAAGTTCATTTCAGAATTTCCACAGAAGTTTTAAATACATGGCACTTCTGCCCATTAGACAGTCATTTTACTCATAGCCACTCTCATCCAGTATTTTAGGTTTATTTTAATACTTATTATTTTGTGTGGCACTTTCACATTTATATTTCATGTTATCATTTTGATATTTTGTGAAGCAACTGCTTTTAGAGCAATATGGATATCTTCTACCCCATACATACCATTCAAATATAAAATAGCTATAACACCTATTGCTTAACAAAATTATATACCTTGCCCACTATCAAGATATTGTTGTTGAAGAAAATAATTTTGTCTTCACACAATTTATTTTAATTATCCTTAAATATTATTATTACAAGTAGTAATAGTAGGGCAGTGTGTTGGCAGAACTCATAGAGTGTCAGACAAAATTCTTTGTAGTATTTAGTTGGGTCCTTCGTGTTTCAAGTTCAAATCTCACTGAGGTCAGCTTTGCCTTTCATCCTTCTGAGATTAGTTAAATAAGACTTTGTGAGAAATTAATTTACTTATTATTCCTTAGAGTGATGCTCTGAAATCCACAGGTCTAGTACCAATTTTTCACTTTCTGCAGTAAATGAAAGAGAAATACACTTATGGACCAGGAATTTATCACTTGTATCTTTCCTTACAAGTTTAGTTGGAACTCAGCACTAAACCAATGAATCAGTAATTAATCTTAAAATTGTCAGTGAACTAAACTACCCACTGGTACCTTCTAACTTGTAGTAACAATGAACTGTTAAAGATTAAAGTGCCATAGCTATCAGTACATCACATCCTTTCAGTTAGTGCTCTACTGTCATGTACATAAGTACCTTTTACTGAACCACAGTTGATATTTCATAAAAGTGAATTTTGTATTAAAATAAAAATGTCATATAGGCACAAGAGTGGCTATGTGGTAAGTAGATTGCTCACCAACCACATGGTTCCGGGTTCAGTCCTACTGCATGACACCTTGAGCAAGTGTCTTCTACTATAGGCTTGGGCTGACCAAAGTCTTGTGAATGGATTTGGTACAAGGAAACTGAAAGAAGCTCGTCGTATATATATATATATATATATATATATATATATATGTGTGTGTGTTTGTCTCCCCGATGTTGGTGTGTTTATGTCCCTGTAACTTAGCAGTTCAGCAAAAGAGACCAACAGAATAAGTACTAGGCTTACAAAGAATAAATCCTGGGGTCGATTTGTTCGACTAAAGACAGTGCTCCAGCATGGCCACAGTCAAATGACTGAAACAAATAAAAGAATATTTAAAAAAAACCCAAAAAACTAAAAGTTAATGATAGCCTCCATCTGCAAAGACAAATCTATTCCAAGCCCTAGTGACTGATACCTCATCCTGCAGTGTGTAAGTTGATAGTCCAGATTAAAACCTGTCAGAAATAGGATTAGTTATATTTTAACTGCATTTTTAACAACAAACTTCTGATATTCAGAAGTATCTTACCAACAGCATTAGGAAAATAAAAGAATGAAATCAAAAGAATGAAATCAAAATGCTAAAAATAAAACAAAAGAATGAAATCAAAATGCTAAAAATAAAACTGACTTACATTGAATGCTGGTAGAATGGGCTACCTCATGACATTGTTGGATTGGTAAAAAGACTTCATCTGAATAATAAAAAATAAAATCACACTGCTTTAACAACTGGAAAAATGATTTTAACAAGATTGTTAGTGGCTCCTATAAGTCATTAACTTTTTGGTATCAAGTCACTTGAAACTACTCTGATTTATTTCATATTAAATCCTGTTTTAAAGCATTTAGATTTAAATTAAAACCATCATGATAATTTTATGTACGAATTTTGATAAATGAATAAAGAAAAATTCTGTGTAGTATAGTTGTCCACTAAGTATTGAAGATTCTTAGATTAAATGATTCAGTGGTTTAGTACTGAGTTTCAACTAAACTTGTAAGGAAAGATACATGTGATAAATTATTCGCCCATCTAGAGATGGGTGCATTTCTCTTTCATCTACTCAATTCTACAGAAAGTGAAGAGCTGGTACCAGTCCTATGGATTTCAGGACATTACTATAAGAAATAATAGTAATAATAACTAAAGTGATTTCTCACATTGGCACAAAATCACAAGTACTTTGATAGAAGGGCAGTACTTGGCGAGTACCTAATTTTATAAATTACAAAGGGATGAATGGCAAAGTTGACTGCAGTGAATTTGAGCTTAGAACATAAAGGAATACAACTAAATACTACTTGAAATTTTATCTGACATTCTATGAATTCTGCCAATGCATTCCTCTACTAATAAACCTTTCTCAATATTTACTAAAACAGACGTCACAAAATCAGCTAAATGAATAACCACTAGATCAGTTTTTGATTTAATAGTGACCTCACTAGTACTGGTGCCATGAAAAAAGCATCCAGTATATTCTGTAAAGTGGATGGCATATAGGAAGGACACCCAGCTGAAGAAAAATACCAAAACTGACATTGGAGCTTAGTGCAATCCTCTGGCTTTCAAGTTCCTCTCAAACTGTCCAACTTATGTCAACATGGAAAGCAGACATTAAACAATGATAATGGGGAAACTGAATATGTGAACTCTGTTCTAAAGAAAGTAAAGTATTCAATGGGTGGAATTTGGAAGCTGTTGTTGTTTAACCCAAATCAAATTTGATTGAACAGATGCATGAGCAAAGGTGTTCCAGCTATCACTATCTCCTCTTTCTAGGAATGTGAAAGATATTACCTAATGTGATTTCTTCTGTAGTGTAATTTGAGAGAGATTTGGTTACTATTCAAATAGGCCAACTAATCATTTAGAGATTCTTTCAGTGGTTAGTATATTATAGAAGTTGAGCACTAAATAGAGTTTCTTGAATGTAGTATTGAATTATAATCAAGTGGTTGCTGTTCACACACTATGATTTGGCTGCGAGAGGGCAGGGGTACAAAACTATTCCCATGTGTAAAAATCTGAGTTTCTACCATACTGTCAAATAACTAAAATACCAATTTCCCAACAAATGCTATTGTAGCAAGTTATAATAAACCTTTATTGGCAGTAATATGATGTCATAGTTATGTTGACTGAATAGCTATTGATTATTTGTTTCCCATTGGTTAAAATTACTGAATTTTTGAATTCTAACTTTAGTTACAGTTCTTAGAATTCAGGTATGAGCAGTTATCAAAACCCTGATTTTTTGGGAATTAATCAATGTTCGTTGGTTGTCACTCGTTTCCATGACACTCACCCTCTTGAGATATGCCATGTCTCTTATCTAATTCAACAAGGCTATTTTGAATTGTTGTTCAAAACTCTTGTAGCTTGGTTATGGAAGAATTAGTTAACATAAATTTTATGTTGTAATTCTCTACAACAGTTTTCTTTTGACTTATAAAAATGTACTGTAAATATTATATGTATGTAAATAAACTAATTTAGTAAATAATTTCTCTTTCTTCATTTTCTTCAACCTGTTGGTGAAATTTATTTCTGCAACTATGAAATTGTTATTATAGCAGTGAAAAAGAGTAAGGTTTATTATCTTCAACATACATACACGTTGAGTGTCTTGGTGTGTATAATTCACCACAGTGTTTATGCAGCCTGAGTTAAGATTTATGTATGCTAGTAAATGCTTATAAGTGACAGGTTTATCACCATAGATTCCTACTCAAGAAATGATTATATTTATTATCTCTTCCAAGTCAAAACCTTTATAAACCAGATAATCAAAAGCGTTATAAATTGGTGACCAGCCGACGTTAATTACAAAGTCTACTTGGGAGAATAATCACCGTTAGAAATTGGTGACCCTGTTGTGATTTGAACATGCAGCCTTCTGCTTAAATTTTTATTCTCCTGCTGAACTGCTGTTATGGAACAACATTAACTCTACCTTGCCAAATGTTTGAAGAAACCAATTCTTTTAATGTAGATATTAACAATTATGTAACCCGACTCAAGAGATTTCTCTCTGATGTTCCTTCTTTTACAAGTAAATTACAAAATATTAAAAGTTTCGACCCTTCTGATATTAATTCTTGGACTCATGTATTTGTACGTAATGATGTCAGTCATCATTCACAGAATTATAAATACACTGGACCTTTTAAAGTTTTGTCAATTAAAGATAAAACTATGACCTTGGATATGCATGGTAAAAAGGAAATTGCCAGTTTAGACAGAGTTAAAAAAGTTTATTTCAACCTGTCTTCATGTCATGAGAATAAAAATTTGAGCAACACATTTCAAAATAACTCAAAACAGAACAATTCTCAAAGCAGTGAACTTAAGGTTGAGAAAAAGATCTACAAGTCAACTTTAAAATCACCTACAAGCGAAAAGAAAACTAGAAGTGGTAGAATTGTACATTTTCCCCAAAAGACTTTCTCAGTATGTTTGAATATATTTCTTACGGACTTTTATATTCCTGGAATTAAAAAAAAAAAAAAGATTTTATAATTCAGGTATGAGCAGTTATAAAAACCCTGATTTTTGGGAAATTAATCAGTGTTCATTAGTAGTCACTCGATTCCACGACACTCACTCTCAGTGTTCATTGGTTGTCACTCGTTTCCATGACACTCACTCTCTTGAGATATTGGTTATTGCTATGCCACGTCTTTTATCTAATTCAACAAGGCTATTTTGAATTGTTGTTTAAAACTCTTGTAGCTTGGTTATGGAAGAATTAGTTAACATAAATTTTATGTTGTAATTCTCTACAACAGTTTTCTTTTGACTTATAAAAATGTACTGTAAATATTATATGTATGTAAATAAAATAATTTAGTAAATAATTTCTCTTTCTTCATTTTCTTCAACCTGTTGGTGAAATTTATTTCTGCAACTATGAAATTGTTATTATAGCAGTGAAGAAGAGTAAGGTTTATTATCTTCAACATACATACACGTTGAGTGTCTTGGTGTGTATAATTCACCACAGTGTTTATGCAGCCTGAGTTAAGATTTATGTATGCTGGTAAATGCTTATAATTAAGTTATAAGTGTCGGGTTTATCACCATAGATTCCTACTGAAGAAATAATTATATTTATTATCGCTTCCAAGTCAAAACCTTTATAAACCGATAATCAAAACCATTATAAACTGGTGACCAACCAACGTTGATTATGAAGTCTACTCAGGAGAATAATCACCATTATACTAACTTTTATCATCATCATCATCATCATCATTTAACGTCTGTTTTCCATGCTGGCATGGGTCGGACGGTTTGACTGGTGACTGGGAAGCCAGGAGACCGCACTAGGTTCCAATCTGATCTGGTAGTGTTTCTACGGCTCGATACTCTTCCTAACATCAGCCACTCCAAGAGTGTAGTAGGTGCTTTTTATGTGCCACTGGCACGGGAGCCAGTTAGGTGGCACTGGCATCGGCTACGTTCAGATGGTGCTTTTTACGTGCTACCAGCACAGTAGCCAGTCAGAGCGGGGAGGCTGCATCGACCATGTTCAGATGGTGCTTTTTACGTGCCACTGGCACAGGGAGCCAGTTCAGGTGGCACTGGCAATGACCCATGCATGCATGGTACTTATTGTGTGCCACCAGCATGGAGCCAGTCAGGCAGCACTGGCATTGGTCACAACTACAATTTCCATTTGATTGTGATTTGATTTGATTTTAACTTTGATTTAAGAGGAATAAATCATGATTGCGTTATGCCTTACCTGGTTTATAAACAAACACAACAAATTAGTTTTGTTTTTACTAAGGAACTTCATCATTTTAGTGGGTCACAATAAAAAACTAAGGGAAGGATGTTGCCAGAGAATCTAATTTTAACAATATCAGTCAGTCTACTGAAAATGACTGCCAATGTCATCTATAGTGGAGGTTATTAAACAACGTCATACAACACTAGCTTCTCCATCACAATACCAAGTGATTATTACTGTCACCATCAGTATCACCAGCATCATTTTCTCCTTGATACAGACAATTATTCTCACCATATCCCAAACATCATCACCACTGCATTATAACTGTAACTACTGACAACAATTTCTACCTCTCCCACATCCTAAGACACAAAACTGGAAGAGAATGACGATGGTAGTTTTTATAATGACATTGATAATGATGTTGGTGACAGTGCTGATAATGGTCTAATATGAAGGTGGTTAATATGTGAATAGATACATGCATGCATGCATGCATGTATGTATGTATGTATGTATGTATCATCGTATGTGTGTGTGTGTGTGTGTATCTATATGTGTGCGTATGCGTGTGTGTGCATGTACATAAACATTTTGTTTGCTTTTATGTGCTTTTTGTTCATGCTAACATGGGTTAGATGAATATGTTATTCAGGCATTGTTTCACAGCTACATACCCTCCATGTCACTGACCTTTACCTAATTTGCAAGTAAAGAATCTCTTATTTTACATGTCTCTGAAGGCACAAAGTTAGTAAACAATTTGTTGACAGGAGAAATGACAACAGTATTACCACTTGTAACTAGCAAATTTTTTAAAAAGTGCAACTTTAAGCAGACATATGCACACACGTGCATGTATGTATGTATGTATGTATGTATGTATGTATGTATGTATGTATGTATGCACGCATATATATGTGTATATATAAAACACACACACACACATGCGTGCGCATAGCCAGTATTGTTTATGTACTCTAGTGAGTGACACTGAATCAGAATAGAAGAATATCTAAACTTTAACCAATATAAAATGAATTTATAATGACCAAGCTGTGTAAAAATGTTTTATAATATTATAGAGCTGAAAAAATTCTATATTAAACAGAATATACCTAACTTCAATTAACATGGTGGTAAAAAATATTATAATAAAATATCAGGATAGATAAATGAACAGACAGGATTTATAATACCTCTTCATACATTCAAAGACATAAATATTCTCAGAATTCAACATATTTTTTCGTATTTGCTGCCAAGATATATGGTTTAAATGAGTTAAAACTATTTCCTTGAAAAAGTATTTTAGAATTCTAAGAATATTTGTTTCTGAATAGTATGAGTGGATATTTTTACACACACAAATGTCAAGGAGAATTTGTGAATAGCCATAATGGATACCAATACAATTAGTCAGCTAAACCAGCCCTGAGATAAAGTACTTCTACTCAATTGCAATAATTAACTACATATGCACCAAACATCAAACTTACATGCAAGAATGCAGTACTCTTCTTCATTGTCTACATTTTGAACTTTAATTATGGGAATGCTGAACATTTGGTCTTCTTGCCTATTTTAGAATCATTTTACAATTACTTGTTCAAGTGGAGCATTAGCTGTGTCAGTAGCTCTGGTCTTGGAAAGTTTGCAAAGGTCATATGCATAGTCCCTTCCTATATACCATTCCAATAAAAAAAAAATAGGTAAGTTTTAAAAAAATAAAATAACCCGTTGGATGCTTTAAAGTGAGCACTGCAAGCTAATGAAACATTTGACAATTATGCAGTGCTCTCACTACCATTCACAGGAAATTGTTTCAAATCTATATGGGCTGAGCTAGCAAAAGTTAAATATTAAAACAGACCAAGCTCTTAGTTATGGAGTAATGTCAGTTTGTTCAGCAATTTGGCAATCAATAAATTCACGTAACTACGAATTTTAGTGCAATATTGAAGCTTAGCATTTTTTGCTTTTAGCCTCATTGTCATCATCAAATGCACATTACTTATAGGAATAAGTTCAAACTTTACTCCTGAAGCTATAATGCTAGAAGATTGCAGTCATCTATGTACAAAGCATATAACATTGGTTTAGTATGTTAGACTGACATACATTTAGCGTTCATATTTCACATTCAAGTGTTTTGAACTTGGAAGGACATACAATGGCAATAGCATAATTATTCCTCCAAAATAAAAAAATTCAAATTCTGGACTGCTCTATCCATCCACAGAGAAAAACTGGTATATCTTAGAAAAGTAAACATTAGTGACAGGCATATCTCAGTAAAGAAAATATTTGTAACACTATTTTCTGAAACTTACATGAAAATATAAGAGTGTCTTAGTTTGCTGAAAATAAAGACTTAACTTTTTTTTACATCACAAACAATTATAGGGCAGCCACTTATGACTATACCCACCAACCAATCAGATATATAAATGTAAAATTATTAAAAATATTGCTATTATGAATAGTATGATTAGTGTTATAGAAAGGACAGTGTCTTGATATCAAAAATTCTTTGCTGCATTTTGAATTAAAATCCTGGCTTTGCTTTTAATTCTCTCAAAGTAAAATAAATACCAGAAACACACCAGTGTTCATCCAATGGTCAATATCAACTATAAGTCAAGTGCAGACTAACATATTTAGAGTAGTGAGTGAAAAAACTAAAGTGCTAAATCAAATGAAATTTAACCCACTAATGAAGCAAACTCATTAGTGTTGGTGACAACAAAACAATGAATTCTGAAATTTGAATTGATAAAATCAGAGACATGCAGTAAGAAATAAGTCTGACCTTTCACAAGTACAGTGACAAAATCAAATATGTTTTAATTTTATTAGATTTCCTAAGGCAGCATGTCAGCAAAATCATTAGTACACTGGGCAAAATGCTTAGTGACATTTTGTCCATCTTTACATTATGGATTCAAATTCTGCCAAGGTCGACTTTGCCTCTCATCTTTTCAGGGACAATATATAAGTACCAGCTGAGCACTGGGGTCAATTAATCAACTTACTCTCTCCCTCAGACTTGATGTCTTTGTGCCAAAACTTGAAATCAATATTATTAGATTTGCTAAGGCGTTGAGCTGGCAGAATCGTTACCATGGCAGGCAAAATGTTTAGCAACATTTCATCCATCTTTGCCTTTCATCCTTTTGGGGGCAACAGAATAAGTACCAGTTGAGTACTGGGGTTGATGTAATTGACATAACCCCTAACCAGAAACTGTTGACCTTGTGCCAAAATTTGAAATTAATATTAGATTTCTTCAAGTTGGCAAGCTGATAGTAATATTAGCACACTGGGCAAAATGCTTAGTGATATTTTGTTTGTCTTTATGTTCTTATTTCAAATTCTACCATGGTTGACTTTGCTTTTTATCTTTTCAGGATCAATAAAATAAGTATCAGCTGAGCATTGAGATTGATATAATTGACTTACCCCTCTCCTGAAATTTCTGGCCTTGTGCTAAAATTTGAAATCAATATTACAAGATTTCTTCAAGGTGGCACACTGCCAAACTCATTACCACACTGGGCAAAATGCTTGGTGGCATTTCGTCCATTCTTATGTTCAAATTCCACTGAAGTTAACTTTGCCTTTCATCCTTTCAGTGTCAATGATATAAGTACCAGATGAGGACTGGAGTTTACATAGTTGACTTACCCCACCCATTGAATTTGCTGGCCCTGTAGTGAATTGCAGTCTAATAAATACATACCAGAGTGCAGAATAATTTTGAGAAGATATAGTGTTTTTGTGAAGTTTATTCACTGATTAAGTGATTTAAATGACAGAGAATTTACCAAGGATGCAATCTGTAAAACTATATAGTGAAGTGCTACTTAGTGTAGTGAACACGAAAGAATTCTGTTATATCTTCATATTTATCAATTATAACAACTATTTCCTTCCTCTCATTAAGGGCTATTAACACCTTTCCAGGAATTGTGGAGTGTCAAAATTGGTAGACTAAGAAACTAAAACTCTATCCTTTCAAATTTTGAGAACACATCTCTTCAGGAATGAATTTACATTTCATTCTTCTGAAATCATATCCTCATTATATATCCAGCTCGTTCAATCCCAAAGTTAGGGATAGCTACTAGTTGTCAATGGAAATTAGTGGTTCACATCCATCGTTACATGAACAACACATTTATTAGTAAAAATAATTGAGGCACATGGATGTAACTGTGAACTGTGTAGTTGAGTTTGTTTCACTAGCATGTGGATACAGGTCTGATAGAGGATCTTGGTCAAGAGATTGCTACTCCAGCCTTCTGAGTGGGATTTGGTAGACAGAAACTGAGAAAGCTTGTCTGTTTGTTTGTATGTGTATATGTATGTATGTATGTATGTGTCAAGGCCGACAGGAAGCGGTCCAGCTTCCTAGGGCTAAATAGCAGTAGTATATTCCCTTATTGGGACTGTCACGTTAAGTTGGCAGTATACAACTACTTTATTGCATCACTACTGCTTAAGTCTCTCTGAGAGATTTAGAAATGTATTATTTCTAATATAAATATATATATATATATATATATCAGCATACATACACTTTTGGTCTCTTGTATGTAAGTATATATATATATATATATCAGCATACGTACACTTTTGGTCTCCTGTATGTAAGTACAGATATATATATATAAATTCTGTACGACTCTTACTCTTTCCTTCAGCTCCTTTCACACTTTCTGTGTTCCTTCCACTTTTCTTTTTCTCGCTCTCATCCTCTCTCACATTTCTTAGTACTCCCTTCATTCTCATCATTTTACCTCAGTCTGTCTCTTTCTGTTTTTTCTCTCTCTTTCTCATCCCGCCCTAATTCTTCAATCCCTCTATCCACTACCTCTCTCCCCTCCTTCCATGTGACTGGTGGTCAGCCAAGCTTGACTTTTCTTTCATGGATCCACTACTAGCTGTGCAGCATCTCTGGTATTTCTTCCCATGACATTTATCTCCAATGTTCCTGCCATAAGGCTTCACTTCCACATATGCCAGCTTAATTTAATTCATCCTTAGTCAAAAGACACTTGTTGTTAATGTCCTATTGTTTGTATTTGTAATTGTGTACCATTTCTCCGTTTTTGTCTTTCCGTCTTTGTTTTTGTAAACATTTGCTTGCTTTCTTCCAAAGAATCTAATGCTCTTAGCTTAGATTTCCTTGGAGCTGGCCAGATTAGAGCAGTCTCGAGATTAACTGGCCGAAACTGCAAAGACGATCTGCTTCTCAACTGAAGATTGAAAACTCCGAATGTCCTGTCCTTTTAGGTTCCAAGATCACAGCTAGAGATCTATGTTAGGATTCCGTTATGGCAGGTATATATTATATTAGAGGAAATATCAAAACTAAGGCAGAACATGTATCTCAAGTCATTTAGAATAATTTAATTAGAATGATTTAATTAAGGTTACCCTAATTAAATTATGCTAAATGACTTGAAATACTTGTTCTGTTTTGGTTTTGATTTTTCCTCTAATATATTATATATATATATATATATATATATATATATAT